>NC_054538.1:26013673-26308673 GCF_017654505.1 Polyodon spathula
TGCAGTGAGTCAAGGTGGCATAGCAGTGGCTGCTGATATTTGTCCCGACCCGGGGGTCCCTGAGAATGGGAAGAGGATAGGTTCTGATTTCCAGTAAGAAGAATGTTAATTTTCTTTCTCTGTTTCCTCCTGCACTGTGTCAGTCTTGGACTACGTAATTTTGCTTTATGGCAGGTAATCCAAGATTAATGCTAAATTGGGTTAGTGAAGCTTGCCTTTAATATTTCCTCTTGGACTTTTATCAAAAAACTACCCTGGTAATGCAAACCAATACATTTTATGTATAATATACTATGATATGAATGATCTATATATATCGATATATATATATAGAATATATATAGATATATATATATATACACTGTTACACTCTCAATAATATTTCACTTTGATATGCTGCTATGGAGTGGCAACATGTAAATGTAGAGTATCTGGTAAAATGCTTATTCGTTGCAAAAATATTAAGATAACTAGGGAAATCAGGGTTACATTTTTACACTACAGAAATCTCAACTTAGACAGAGCCTACCTAAACATTGAAGCATAGTGTGGTCTCTTCAGGTACCCACATGTGTAATAGTTGCCTTATTTCTGTACACACCACATGTAGAAAAATATGTTTTTCTAATTTCGCATTCTTGAATATCTTTAAAAATGTTGACAAAGTAAATACATGTCTTTATTCAGATACAGCTGTGATACGCCTGTACTGTAATTCACTTAGGAATAAATCTGTGTTTTCCCTTGACTCCATCGGGGAAGCAGAGTTATCCACCTGCTGCTTTCTAAGATCACCATGCCAAGTATTGCTGATTGGCTGATCAGATTTGCTATAGAGAAAGAGCACACCTTTGGTTAGCCTACATTAATAATACACTTCACTATGTATGGTCAGAGGCTCTACATATGCATTTATTTTACAATGTCTTCTTAATTACATTTAAATTGTCTTGATGTAGAGATCTAAAAACAGGTATTTTGCTATTTGGTTTTATTTATTTCCTTGACACCTTTTTACACTTTACAATAATGGCAGAAGACAAGCTATTACACATGTGGATACTGGGGATACTGCACATTTTCCTTGTCTGTGATGCAATGCCTGGCTAGAACATGTATTAATTAAGATTGTTGTATTGTAAAAACAACCCAAACTCCCCTAGTTTTGAGGCTTTGCTTAAGATATTCTTAACATTGTTTGCAATGAAAAGCTTGCAAATAGATAATATAAATACAATAACAACACCATAGATAGCATATACATTTCAGTTTCCAGTGTGTGTGTATGTGTGTGTGTGTGTGTGTGTGTGTGTGTGTGTGTGTGTGTGTGTGTGTGTGTGAGTGTGTGTGTGTGTGTGTGCGTGTGTGTGTCTGTATTATATTATACAGGCTAACTTCACTGTAATGAACCCCCATGGGACCTGGAGAAATGTTCGTTATATCAGGGTGTTCACTATAATAGGGTTTGGCAGTTTTCTATATCAGAATACTGACAAAACAGCACATTTGAATTAAACATCAATTTAAAGTACTTTTATGAAGATTCCTTCATATTGATGAACATTTAAACAGTATTGTGACAAGGTTCTCGTGTCACATGTGTGATGTGTGGGTAACCACATTGCAAGACAGAGACATGGGAGTTGGCACAGGCACGCAGGATTTATTAAACAAAAAAAAAAGAAAGTAAACAAACGGGTCATGTGATGCTACCAACGACAGTCAGCCACAGAGGACACAAACCGAAGGCAAGCAGTCAGCAAGTCTCAATCGAGTACCCGTCTGTAAACAATAATTTGATCAAACATAACATCTCCAAAAAGTACACAAAACAAACCTGTTTCCACATATAAATTACACCAACACTAATTTCCCCCTGTGCAGGACAATCACCCTGCTACAGGTATATTTAAAAGAAAACAATAAAGAAATGAAAAAGGAAAGAATGTACACTTACATGCTAAATACAGTAATTACATAGCTTTTCTCTTGAAAAAAAAAACTATCCAGCGCAGATTGCTCCTCTCGCCTGTTGCCTGGTTGTAGTTTGTGTGAAGATAACAGACAGGCAATGATTACATTCGTCATGCATGATTCGTACTACAATAGGTCATCTTTGTAATAGCGTTATCTTTGAACTAGTCAAGGTTGGAACCAGTGCTGCGAGAGGAAGGGAGTGTTTTCCTACTTAGGATTTGAGGCTCAGCCTCTAGAGCAGGGGAGAGATAAAGAAAAGGACGGACCAGACTCCAATCGAGAGAGCCTTCCATATGGAGTCGAGTCTGGCCCTTTAAAACACAGTCCTCTGACTTATTGGAAAGTCGTTATAAGTATTGTCTCATGACTGGGTCCCAGTTAGCGACCAGGTTCAAACCTCAGAGGACTGAAAGGCTCATACAAAGCCTTGATGTAAGGAAGAAAAGAGAATCTGAAAGAAACCAAATAATTGTGATTTATGGGACTCGAGTACTATGAGTGTGATGGCCACGTCTCAGGAGGATAAAAGAGAGCCTTCTTTCTTGAGGCAAGATAAAGCACATAAGCTGTGAAAGAATAGTGTGGCTGGTGGTCCCTTCTGACCGCACGAAGAACCTGTGGAGTTATGGGAACTCTAGGTCGGGGAAGTGAGAATCACTATCCCCCTAGAGGGGACTGACACAGAGGCACACGGTATATGAAAAAAGTGAGTAGGAGGAGGAGAAAGAAAAAAGCTAACGCAAGAGAAAGAGCTGAGCTGTGAATGGACTGTGATTGAAATTAGGAAAAAGCAAATTTTTCACACCCAACTGAATTTCTCCAACATTAACTTTTAAAATACATGGATCAAGGCTATATTTCCACCCTGAGCCATTTGAAAAATAAGACATAATACCACAGTAGAGACGTCAAAATGACATATTCCTCTAGAAGATTATACTTGACCTTTGACCAATATTTGACTCCTGTACACCCCGAGACCACTTTCAAATACATAACGTCTCATTTTCAAATCACTCGACAACATCCACAATTCATGGTTTTTAGGCACTTTTAACAAATCTGTCTCTGTGAAGATTACAATTGTTCTTTGACAGTTTAAAAACTACTCGACGGTCTCATAGTTTATGACGTCAATATTTCTGTTGTACTTAAAACTATAAATAACTTATTTCTTTCTTTAATGCACATTTATCAAGTTAAAAATATTTAACCTTTGTACCATATTTTCACTTTCATTTATAGTAATTAATTAAACCAAAACCTGCGTCGGTTCAAACTGACGGTATACAATGTTGTCAAACATATTTGTAAACTCACAAAAAATATAACAAAATCAATCAATTGTTTTGTAAACTATATTGCATTTCACCATTTACACAATACAATCATAACAAAAAATTAGCAGCGTAACTTAATAGGCCACATATATATTTAGAAACAAATATTAAACTGCAAAATTGTACAGTTATGGCCAAACATTTTGCATCACCCTATAGATTTAACACATATTGCTTCATAAAGTCAATTGATACCTGCCTAATAATGTTATGTTAACATATTGAATTACATACTGCTCAAGTTTTCCATATACTTAATGAAAAACTGACACAAAATAAAATAAAAAATTATTAATCTAAAATGACTGTACTACTATTATGGCTTCTGGTAGACTTCTGTGATATAATTTTGCAGTTTATTTGATTACATGATGTTACATAAAAGATCTAAATTATGTTCATATAGTTTTCTTTTTTAATGATATTTCAATCCTAAGATTCTAGGTGATGCAAAACTTTTGGCAATTGCAGGGTACAGTATATACTTAATACTTCTATCACATACCGCACATATCTAATGAAAATTGTACAAAATATGTATTTAAAAGTCAGCGTGACTTGAAAGGGGAAATATTAAATAATTAGTGCACATGGCTCCTGGGCAGTTTATTCTGTTAAGTTCTGCAGCTGAGTCATACCTCCCCCCACAGGTTACAAGCTGCTGTTATCAATTACAGATCCTCTTAGGCTCACTGGACTCAATTAGCAGAGATCAAAATAGATAGTGCACGATAATTTAATATGATATAGTAGTATCTTACACATAGGGTTGAATATACTTCAGCCCCTTACATTACTAGTGAGTATTCATTAGTGTCACTGTCAGCAACAAAACATTAGCTTTAATTTATTATTTTACTGTTTTGTATCCTTCACTTATACTGAGACTGATAATTGACTGGGTTTCGTTGGGTTTTGACATTTTCATAATACATAAAAATAAGTATTTTTGATGCATCACAACACAATGTTTAAAGGTATATTTCATAGCAGGATTGAAACTGGTGGACACTTGTTTGTATATCCCACAGGGTTGGTGCCAGTATCCAGTTCTCATGTGATGACAGCTATGTACTCCAGGGTTCAAAGAGCATCACTTGCCAGAAAGTGACGGACACTTTGGCTGCATGGAGTGACCACAGGCCAATCTGTCGTGGTAAGTGAGTGAGGACGCATTCCAAATCTAGACACTACCATGCAAGGACAATGTCAGATAATGTTAACAGGGTTGGATTAAAGAGCAACTACCTATGTTCGTGAGATATGTTTTTGTATACATTCGCTTTGTGTTATTTTAAGTCAACACATCCTCTTACAAGTTTAAAGATTCATTTTGGCCTCATTAGAGCTCCAAGAAAATTGTCTAGCCTCAAAGTTAATTTGGTAACCATTAACCTGTCCCCCTGCAACAGTCTGCCTTAAATGGATGCAAGAACATCAGTAAGACATACCTCATAGAATAAATGTTGCATCTACTAGGGACAGGGTTTTTCAGACAGGTTACCAAATGTACATGGATATTAGATTATTCTGAGAGTAAAATTGGCTGAATTTACAATGAAAATAGAGGTAGCATGCTATGATTGCTAGGTTATTATTCCTGAAAAAAGCAGGATTTTTTTTATTTTGACATGGGTTTACAACAAACGTTTAAGTGCTGCTGCGCCAGGTGTCATGTTATGATAATTAAGTAGGGGCTATGCTAATATTTCAGCATGCATCATAAGAATTAAATATGGTGTTTACAATGATTTTGTTAGATTTTAGATATATATTACAGAATATTACAGAAACATTCCAATGTCACTTACCTAATCATGGCCATCCAGGTTTGCAACAGACATAACTGAAGTGTTCTGCTAGTCATGTCAGTTTTTTTATTTTTTTATTTTTATATATCTGCAAGGATGATTAAATGTAATTATTTGTCAATGTTTCTATTAAGATTCCCACAGAGCCAAAAAAATATTACTTAATGTGCTATTCTAAAGTTGAGTCAACATGCTACCAGTACTACTAACACTATGTAACACAATTTTTGTTCCTGGGTAGTAAGTAAATACAGTATAATCGTAAATCTCGAAAAACTACTCACTTCTAAATCTTTTGTAGTCATTTTTGTATTACTTTAGTATAAATACATGTTAATTTGGATTCATATGTTGTTTTTTTCTGACTTTATGTGAGTGAAAAGACACACATTTGCCCGTTTTCCCATTGGAAATAGTGATATTTTGAAATATCACTGTCCTGGTCACAAAAGCAAAGTTTGTGGGGAATAATAGCCATTTTCTATACTTTTGAGGCATAAGCAATTAGGAAATAACACTTACTACCCAGGAACAAAAAAAAAAAAAAATTACACGGTGTAATTCATGTTAATTTCTTTAAACTACATGCGATAATATGTGCTTTGTTTTTTATTACTCAGTATTGCTACACTGTAACATGAACTTAAAAAAATGTGTCTGGTGAAAGATGTACGATTCTAAATTTAAAATTAAACAATGTTTCAAAGAAGGAATATAACTTTTATAATTATTGTAAGAGTAATATTTAGTATTAACAGCAGAAAAGTATAGTATGATGACTATATGATGACATGTTCAGTTATGGGTGCCAAAAATCAATCAGCCTTTCAGTGCTTCAAACAACTACATTTTAAAAAGTCACCAAGATGTAAGGACTAAAGCAGAAGATTATACAAATTGAATGTAAACAACAACAAGAATACATGAAATACGATCACTCATAGTCATACCAAGCTCTTTAAAGAGTAAGTAGAGTTACACGTCCCCACGTGTCGCTACAACTGTTTAAATAATGTAACTTCCTTTTATTGTTAAAATCCGGACAACTTTTTACACTTATAACTTTAAAGTCTGTTTCAAAGCTATTTTCAAAATGTCTGCTCTAGTGCACTGGGTTTTGGGATATGTCCTCTAAATCATTGCAGGAAGAGCGATTTAAAAAATAAATAAATAACAAGAAGTGCTCTGATTCGTACATATCATGGATCACTATTGCTATGTTACCTATTTGACAAAGTAGGCAATAATCCTACACTATGAGTGCACTAGTGTGGATATTTTGAAAAGAGCTTTGAAACAGACTTTAAAGTAAAAACTGTAAAAAGTTGTCAGGATGTTTATTTAAACAGTTGTAGAAACACGTGGGGACGTGTAATGCTATATTTTTCGGAACCCCACTACTTATTCTTTAATCGAGATAGGAATTGACTCAAATATGTATAATAGAAGTAAATGGCTTTAAAATAAACCACTGAAAGACCCCAGCTAGGGTTAACTTTTAATTGTTTTACCTCTACCCTTATACTGACTTGTGTGCAGTTATTTAATGCTGCCACTGTATACAATTATGAAAAAGCACATCAATTATCGCTGCCATTATTTTAAATATTTGAATAGTATACAAATGTATTTAGTTTGGTAGATTGAAGATAGATTTACCAAACTATTGCAGCTGAAAATAAAAATACATTGAGGGTTTCCAAGATATTCAATACAACGTTCAAACTTTTCAGTACAAAAGGGTGTGTTCAAATTACAGTAATTTCAATTAAATTAGACAACATGTCACACTTTCAATAGCTATAAAATAAATATTTCTTGGCAGCATTTCTACTGTTTCATAATTGACCTTGACATATTTTTCTGCATCACTGTATAACCTCTTTTTAAAATCAAACTGCTTATTAATGATTTTTCCTGATAAGTAACATACCGTACAGTAAGGAGTTAATATCATTGGCAGTCTGTAACACCAGTTTGAATTAAAATGGGTGACCATTGCTGGTTATTTAGCATTAATTATAGACCTGTAAATTAAGGATGTGTTCTGATTTACATTTCTGATGTCCCTTTAGAAGTCTCTAACTCTTAAGTAATTAACAGGCTTTTAGTCCTCTGGGGGTTTCTTGATTTAAAGCATTCAATAATTTGCAGGGAGATGGAACTCATCCTTGACATCGTTTGTACATGTGAATGCTTTAAAAATTAGCAGCAGTCTAATCTGTTGCTGATAGCTAAAACGTACATTAGCTAATTAGTTCTTGCAGTTAAAAAGTATTGTTCTTTTCTGCTTCATACTGTAGGTCAGATTGTTTATTTCTTTTCAATCAGAATATGGTTTATTGTTTATTAATCACCCTATAAAACAATAAACACATTCCAGCTTTAATTCACGTTGGATAATAATAATAATAATAATAATAATAATAATAATAATAATAATAATAATAATACTTAATTTGTTTACATGAAAACACGTTACAAAATACCATGTTTGCTAATAATACCATATTATTTAAGCAATAGTGCCTTTCGATGAGTTGAACATGACAGGAGTTAATCATTCCGATCTGAAGGCAAGGGCACTAACAAAAGTCAAGGTTAACACACAGTAGAGCCTTCCTCGAGAGGGCACTATCGCTATTAGATCAACTTTTTTTTCTCTCATTATTGTCTTAAAAAAAAAAAACACTTTAAAACCTACATTTACCTCAAACTTGCAATCACCCATTGGGTACCCTTCCACTGACAACAAGTTCAAGGTAAGTGCAATGAGAAAGATAGCAAAGGAGGAAGGAGTTGCATTACACTTAAATTTAGCATTACTATTCATTTCAAATAGCTTTCTTAAGCTAACTATATATTTTCTAACATACTTTGGAAAACACAATTCTAAAAATCTGAGTGCCCCATAGTGTGTTGCAGACTGTGTGCTTGATCTGCTTTTTCTAGCAGTGAGGCAGAGTAAGTAGCCTACTGTACTGTAAATTGATTGCATTTATGTGAAGTATGCAGATGAATGTAGCGAAAACAATGTGCATTATCCATAGGTATGTACTCCAACAAACTCATTACAGGAATGACAAAAAGTGCGTGGAATGCGTCTGAGCACGTTTTACACCGGTGTGTGGCTATATAATTACATAACATCCTAGTGGATATCACACTCCATACACATTGTTCATGAGCATGTTGAAACCTTTATATTTCCTAAACATATTAAAGGAAAAGTAATCAATCTTTTTTGTTCTATTTTTTTTTATACAGCAAGAACATGTGGGTCCAATTTAAGAGGGCCAAAGGGTATCATCACATCTCCAAATTACCCAGTCCAGTATGAGAATAATGCACATTGTGTATGGGTTATTACTGCAGCTGCTTCAGACAAGGTGAGTTTAATTGAGGACTCAAATACCAATCACACTGACGTCAATTCTGATGTACAACTCCCTGCTTTTCTCAGGCAATCCAATCTGTAACTTACTGACATTTGATTACATTTGTATAGGGTGCACATATACACAAGTACACCACGGATATGAATAACTGTATACAGTATGCAAAAGTGTAAGTGTTACTAATACTGACATACAGTCTGTGATAATAAAACACTTAAAGTCAATTTTTAAAAAATTATTTCAACCTGATCCCTTAAAGTACTAACAGGTACCCTGGAAGTAATCTCCTAGCAACATACAAAGCAAAAAAAAAAAAAAAAAATAGACCATTTTTAGGAAGATAGTTGTGGTCTATTGAGCTGGGCATCATCTGTTCATGGATATTAAGTAACATGTAGTAAAACTAGATACAACGTTCTGAAACAATTCAAGAGAAATTACTTGGTATTTTGGTTATGTGATAAAATATAGATTTTGAACGAGTGTTCCTTTAGAAGTCTGTAATTCTTAAGTAATTCTAGGCTTTTAGTCCTCTGGCTGTTCCCTCCACTTTCATTAAATTGTTTGGGATATTGCTGTGCTAGTTTCTTAGAACTTAATTTTCCCAAATGTTGTTGTAGTTCTGTGTTAGTATTCACCTTTATTTGACATTTGCTTACCACTTTAATTTTGTACTGCCGTCAATTCAAAAGTCAACAAATGTCAAAATTCATGGGTTCTGTGCAAGCTGTGACCACCATCCTTAGTCACTGGTACTGTAGTATAGTGACGTCTAGAGACACCTAGTGGTGGGTGGAGTTAATGAGAAAAGAGAACAAGTAAGATGGCAACTACCATGTAAACCATGAGGCCCTGTTCTAGCATAAACATGTACTTGTTGGTTTAATAGGTGTTAATAAACTCTTGTTGTTACAAACTCTAAGCGAGTGTTTATCCAGAACACCACAATTGGCAACGAGAGATAAAAATGTTTTTCTTTTTGTTTACAAAAAAAACAAAATGCCAGAAACTGATTCATGTGACATAGTTGAGGACTATGTGCATAAAGTACTTTCCATATGTATGAGTGACTTGGAAGCAGTATCTCTAGATGAGCTGAAATTTGCTTAACAACACTACCCTGTTCTTAAACAACTTTTCTTGATTGTGGAAACAGAACAGTGGCCAAAACCCTTACCTGAGCAATTAAAACCTTACCACTTGTGTTCAACTAAGCTTTCAACACATGAGGGCTTGATTCTCGCATTGTCTTATCAACCACTAAAGTCAATCAAATGTTACAGTTAGCACATAAAACACACCAGGGCATTGTCCATACAAAACAAAATCTGTGCAGCAAATTTTATTGGCCAAACATGGATTTAGACATGGAACGTTTGGACAAAGCTAGGAATCAAACTTGTTGGTCCTATAAACACGATTATGTGCTCAAAATAATCAACTACTACTCTTCATATCCTGAGGCAGTTGTAGTTAAAGACAGTTCTTCACCTGCACTTGCAGAAAAGCTACACGAAATCTTTGCATGCTTTAGATATCCATGTGAGTTTTTTTTGTTACTGTTTATGGACTTTACGTTTAGAGACACCTAGTGGTGGGTGGACTTAATGAGAGAAAAGCGAACAAGTAATATGGCGACTACCATGTAAACCATGAGGCTCTGTTCTAGCATAACTTTAATAGATGTGGAATAGATTTTAATAGATTCTAGCATTACTTTAATAGATGTTAATAAAGGTTTGTTCATACGAACTCTAAGCGAGTGGTTTATCCAGAACACCACAGGTACATAGGAAGAGACAGTAAAAGTATGAGAAAAATGTTTTTAAATTTGCTTATACAAAATGCCAGTTCAACATAGATACATATTTAAAGTTTGGGTACTTTGCTCATTTACTATCACAAACATTCATATGTTTCACTTCTATTTCTTATAGATTTGCATGACATAATGTGTATGCTTGGGAAAGAGAATCTGTGGGCTATTCATTTTCTTAACTCTAATTGTAAAATCGATGGGAAATAAATTACCAACACTAACAAGTACATGCCACAGCAAAAAAAAAATAGAAAAAAAAGTATATAAAACTGTACTTATACAAAGAATGGACTCAGCTGAATTCTGCTTAATAAAAAATCTTCAAAGAAAGATAAGCATCATCAAGCTACGATTTATATAATCATTCTTCTGAGGAAGAATTTTTAGTAAGCTGTGTGTAGATTCTTGTTTGGTAAGGTTTAAAAATGATGATGTTCAAAGTTTATTATCTTAAATAAAAGCAAATGTATTCAGCTATAGGTCTAAACTCCCAAATTATATTTAGATAAATATTTAGTGCTCTGCAATTCAGTAGGTGTACATTTCTCTCCTTACTGAGAAAAAAAAAAGAAACTCTACTAATACCCCTTTAGCAGAAAATAATTTTACAGAGCAAAATCCGCAAAACAAATGAAATACTTTCAGGGCATTGTACTGAAAAATAAATACTATTGGGCACCTATATTTATGGGTATATACACAATATTATCCTGTGTTCTGCAGTACTGGGTAGTGTTATACAGGTCTGCACTGTTGCAAGCAGGCAAGGCACAAAGGCAGATTGCAAAACACATGATCTGATTGGGATGAGGACTGAATTATTCTAACCCTCAAACTACCTTTAAAACAAAAATCATTAATATCTCCCATTATTTTAAAGAATTACTCACATTTTCAGATATGCTTGCTCTCAATTTTCTTTGTTCATTTTACTTCACATTATTATTTTATTTTAATTATAATATATTTAATACTTCATTAACTTAAGTCTTTAAGTATTCTGACCAGCTCCCCAGATAAAGTTTTGGGTCATTGAGTAAATTACTCAATTTAGACACTATAGGATAGCTGTACTATGATGGGCCAGTCGCTGTACAAACATATTGCAATTTGCATTTTCGTTGGGACAATTCACAAAGTATACATTTTGTCTTTTGTACTAAGAGAAAATATGTTCATGAAAAGAGCCGCAATATACTAATTTAAATATTTGTTGCGTCTTCTTAGCGAAACCTCTAGCATACATTGTGAGAGTCATGTGACACTGTTCAAATAAAAGTGGGAGTTGAGTTGTGGTGTGCTACAGCAGAGGCTGCCCGAAGGATAATGTCTATACATGCAAGGGTGCAAATATAAAATGTAACGTCATCTGTACAATGCATTCGGTTCCATTTCATTTTACCTATTTTAATACCGTTATATATATGAAATGAAAGGTAGTTTAATCCAATCAGATTCTATAGTGGGGCTCCAACCTTCACCCCCCAAAAGCTTTTCATAATCATACATTAGCCCCTCGCTAAACCGGACATGTCTGTCCGTCTTAAGGAGGTGTCAGGTTTAAAAACCATATAATAAAATCACACACACACACATACATTTACAGTTCTCAATGTATTTTAAATGTAAAAAATTTAGCTGAAATAACACTAATGTGTTTTTGGTAGGCTACACATTACATTATGTAAAAATATAAATCTGTACAGTAGGCCTATACAGTATACAATACAGTAGTACAATAAAATGAATACCTAGCACACTTTTAACACTAGCTACCTTTTGGTAGCTACACATTACAAGTAAAAAGTGAATCTGTCATATTGTTTTATTTAGTACAATCAGCCAGTATTTACAATAAAATGAATCCTTTCTTTTCACTTTAGCCTACCGGTAACACAAAATAAATCATGCTACTACCAATAATTATTTTCTTGAAAGTGGGGGGAAACATTTAAGCGTGGCGCGCATGTGTGACAGAAATTTGTTTTCAAGGCTTGTAAGTACACCCTGGCTAGTGAAAATTAGTACTTGGATGTTCGGCTCCATAATGCATTAACAAATTGATGCAATTGTAAGTGTCGCAATTGCCCGCAGCTTTAGTACATCTCATTACCTTGTTTGGGTAACCACCATTTTAAATGCGAATTTACGGCAGGAATGCCCAGTAATTCCATACTCTGTCGTGAACAGCAATTTTTTTGACGACGCTGCCGTACTGTCACGTACAACACTTTAGTACATCTACCCCTCTGTAAGCAAAATATGTTTTGGGTGAACAAACAGGCAACATTATCTTAAAGTACTTTCAATGAATACTGTAACATGAACCTTACATTTTAACTGTAATGTTACTTTTGAACTACTGTATTGTACTTTCAATTAAAACAAAAGCAACAAGTTAATTATTTTTATGTGCTTTATTGACCACAAACAACACTGTGTGTTAGCAATTCCAACGCTGTAGTTGGAAAATATATAATATATATATATATATATATATATATATATATATATATATATATATATATATAAAGAAAATTTTTACAGGTACTGCATTAATGCAAACTATAATATTGTATTCCTTATTGATCACCTTGCTATAGCAATATAAACCACCCCGACTATCAAAATACAGAAAATGTGTTTCACAGATTTACCTTCTGAAAATGTGGCTGATAGGTAAATTGATAGGTTAGGTTCAAGGGGACTAAGACTGGACCAAAGAATCCAGTCGCTTGTTCACCACTCACAAACATGCATTGCAATTGAATGGATTCAGCTATATGTTATATATTTATTTTTTAAATGAAAACCTAAACTTATTGGGCACATGTTTTTGGCAGTTCTCAGGCAGGCTACAGATAGCTGTCCTGGTATTTCTATGATCTATTCTCTAGCTACCGCCTACAGTATATTCACAACTGACCACTAAGATACCAGGAACCAACAAAGTACATGAAGCTTGATATCATGCAAACTCAAGATCTACAGAAACATTGCTATATGTATTCTTTATACATTACTTTTAAATAGCCAAAGTAATTCATATTATTTCAATGCATAGAACACCCAGTACGTAGCATATCTGGAGCACTGGTTCTGACAATATATTTTTCAATATCACATCTGAGCTTCCCAACAGACATGCCTGAAGGCTACTATGGAGAGCCCATCTTCTTAGAGGGTGAGGAGCAGTTCTCTTTTTGTCATTTGCCATATCCAATACACCCTTTTTAAAGACTGCTAGCAAAAATCAGTCATGGTGACCAACATTTTCCTAATTTGAGTTATTAGCGAATATAATATTATGCGTGTTCTATATTGATTTTCAATTGTTGTTCCTACTTAGATCATTATTTGCCATTACTAAATATTCTATCAAAAATTACTTCTGAGAAGACTCAAGTATGATGTTGGGGATGTGAGGTGAAGAAGTATATTAGTGCTGCGCTACACACTGAAGACAATAGGTGACAAATTTTGTATAGAAGCTTATCAAAAAGTAGGCAAACATAATTGATTACTATTTGGTTAACAGCATAAAACTGGAACTAGGAACCCAACATCATTTCAGTTCTAGCATAATTAACACATGATTAACAGATAAGGATCGATGATATGGCATGCCAAAAGAATATATATAGCGGGTTTTTTGTTCAAACCAATTGTTTAAATCAAACACAGACACACTTTCATTCCATACTGAAGCTTCTGCTTCAATTTCTATAATACTCTTGTCATCCTCAAATACCAACACTTTAGTTTCAATTTCTTTCTTTTCTGCACGTCAGGAATCGTTTTTGAAAATCTCTCTGTATCACAGCTCTCCTCACATTGAATGTATTTGTGTCCCTCAAATGTCCTCCACTCCTGCTTTATCTGCTACAACCACTATTCCATATGTAGATCTGACCTTACCCAGAATTTTCTCTGATGCTGCCATCTCTGCTTCTTTCTCTTATAACTAGGGATCCAAACCAGATTTTTTTTCTATTTTGGTTCAGCTCCAAACTGAGACTTTTGAAAGTTCCGAACAGCTTATTTCGTTCCGTTCCGGTTCGAATGAAAAGAAATACTGGTTCAATTATTTTTTAACAGTAAACTCCAGATAACTAAGCACTCAAAGGGAAAATGGTGTGACAAGTTATCCACCTGTATCAATAAATGTACTTACTTCCTGTCTATGGAAACAACAGTGCCAATGCTGCAGCCTGTAACAGGGCTGGAGCCAAGCATATAAGGAGGAGGTTTCTGTGATTGTTTATTGTAACTATGAATGTTGTGATGCTATAAATAAATAATAACGCTTTGTGTGTCACAGCCTGCCTGCTGTGTTTTGTTCTGGGAACAAAGCAGTGTCTGTGTGATTACCAGCTCTGAGCTCCTAATCAACAGGTGGGTGTGGTGCAGCAGAGCGCCATGAATAAAAGTGTCTTGATTATACAGATCAGGGTCCATCTGTGCTGCTGAAACAACTGGGGTGAGGAAACAAAGTGGCCCACTCTAACGGAGATTGAGTAAATATATCCAGAGCAACAGGGAGTTAGTTTTGGGATAGTTGATCCATCCAGTATAGCACACAGGTGTGGAAGCGGGACCTCCATTTTGTTAGCGGAGTAGCGCGCGCCATTTTTCACTGCAGCTTTATTTTGATAGTTTTTTGTACAGGATTTATTTTTGTTTTTTGTAAGCTGGCCATATGTCCCCCATGAGCTATCATTGCTGGTAGTGTCACGTGGAGGGAACCTGTGTGTATAAATAAACCTGTGGGCTGTGTGAATGTCAACCTTTTTCATCCCCTGTTAATCTAGCATTGAACACGCATCCATATCATCCAGATAATTCACTCAGTCATTCATTGCAACTATTCCTTACATCACAGGTAGCAAGACCGCTGTTACACAGCCTTAAAAGAAAATGAGAGCAGTCTGCTTCTTTTTTTCTTTTCTCTGTTGCAACTTTCTTTTGCCTCAGTTCGAGTTTACAATCTTGTTGGGTTAGCGTCCTTATACATTTATCATAATAACTTAATACAATGTCTGTCTGAAATAAACTCTACAGCTAATCAAGATCATGGCTCCATCAAATATGCCACTTGCTTGTTTTTTCCATTCTGTTCCACCTTTCAACCTTGTGGTGTTTTAAACTTAAAAAAGCATTTTTGTGACAAACATCTCTTCAAAGCATTATATATTTACCATAACCTAAATATTTCTTATTGCATAGCTACTCTGTATTAAACAGAAGATATGCAGAAAATATCCCCTCCAAGTAATCAATTACATATGAACACACATTATTATTAAGCACTAAGGGGAACATTGTAATCATCGGTATGCACACACGGTATACACACACACACACACACACACACACACTTATAAATACTATATATAAAAATAATTAATACAATCATATAAACATTAGATACAAGCAGGCAAAGATGTGCAGATCATAGCGTAATGCCCTAATGTATACGTTTGCATCAAACACAGATGTCCGTGGAGTCAAATCATAGAATTGACTGATGATTAAAAAAAAAAATTACATTAAATACTATGAATATATTAGCATTTCCACCCCATTTCTTATACTCTCATCCAATCAGTATGGATCCACCCTGCTATCACACACCTTCAATACACCCCCTGGTAAGGGTGGGAAACTCACATTTAAGCATTTTACTGACTGTCTTAACCTAATCTGTTAGAAACTGTTTCAAACTAGTCCTTTGTTTGTGGTGTTCTGGTTTCACACTGTGTCTCCATAATTAATACTTTATGCAGAATGTCATCTCCTACAACATGTACATGCGTGCAATTTTTCTACATACTTCTGGATATAACAATAAAAATTAAACACCAAACAATCAAATCATGAATCATTAAATACAACAAAATAAATTTGTTATACAACAAACATTGCTGTTTTCTCAAGAAGACGGTAAAATGTATTAAATCTTAATATCTAGGAATATAACTAACAAACCTCTGATTATTAACAAAGTGCCACACATACAGTGCCTATAGAAAGTCTACACCCCCTTTCAAAATGTTCACCTTTTGTTTCCTCACACCATGGAATTAAAATCCTTTATATTTTTTTTCATTGATCTACATATAGTACCAAACAACTTCCAAGTGAAAAAAATATTCTGGAAATTTGTAGAAAATTAAAAAAATGATAACTGAAATAGCTTGGTTGGATAGGTGTCCATGACCCTTGTAATAGCAATCCTAAATTAGCTCAGGTGTAACCAATCGTCTTCAAAATCACACACAAGTTAAGTGGCCTCCACCTGTGTTAAATTGTAGTGATTCACATGATTTCAGGATACATTCAGCAGTTCTTGTAGGTTCCCTCTGCTGGGTAGTGCATTTCAAAGCAAAGACTCAACCATGAGCACCAAGGCACTTTCAAAAGAACTCTGGGACAAAGTTGTTGAAAGGCACAGATCAGGGGATGGGTATAAAAAACTTATCAAAGTCCTTGAATACCCCTTGGCTCATGGTCAAGATGATTATTAAGAAGTGGAAGGTGTATGGCACCACCAAGACCCTCCCTAGATCAGGCCGTCCCTCCAAACTGGATGACCGAGCAAGAAGGAGACTGATCAGAGAGGCTACCAAGAGGCCAATGGCAACTTTGCAAGAGCTACAGGCTTTTATGGCAGACTGGTCAAAGTGTGCATGTGACAACAATATCCCAAACACTCCACAAATCTGGCCTGTATGGTAGGATGGCAAGAAGGAAGCCATTATTCAAGAAAGCCCACCTTGAATCCCATTTGAAGTATGCAAAAAAAACACTCAGGAGATTCTGTAGCCATGGGGTAAAAAGATTTGTGGTGTGACGAAACTAAAATGGAATTTTTTGGCCTAGATGCAAAGTGTTATGTTTGGCACAAACCCAACACAGCTCATCACCCAAAGAACACCATCCCTACTGTGAAGCATGGTGGTGGCAGCATCATATTATGGGGATATTTCTCATCGGCAGGGACTGGGGCACTTGTCAGGATAGAAGGGAAAATGAATGGAGCAATGAACAGAGAAGTCCTTGAGGAAAACCTGCTGCTCTCTGAAAGAAAGCTGAAACTGGGACAGAAGTTCACCTTTTAGAATGACAATGACCCAAAGCACAAAGCCAAAGCTACACTGGCGTGGCTAAGGAACAAAAAGGTATCCAAGCTAAATCCAATCGAAAATTTGTAGCATGACTTGAAGATTGCTGTCCATCAGTGCTCCCCAAGGAACTTGACAGAGCTTGAACAGTTTTTTAAAGAAGAATGGTCAATTATTGCCAAATCTAGGTGTGCAAAGTTGGTAGAGACCTATCCCAACAGACTCACAGCTATACTTGCTGCCAAAGGTGCTTCCACCAAGTATAAGTCAGGGTGGTGGACACTTATCCAATTATGATCTTTCAGTTTTGTATTTTTAATATATAATTTTTTTTTCTCGGTAAAAACTTTTTCCCCTTTAACAGTGTGGAGTATGGTGTGTAGATAAGTGGATAAAAAAACGAATTTAAATGCATGAAACTCTGAGGCACTGAAACCTGTTTTTACACTTTTTTCAAAGTCAAGGGACATCTGATATATATATATATATATATATATATATATATATATATATATATATATATTAATAGTACATAGCCATCATAGATGGTATCGTGCAAAAGCCATCATAGATGGTCAACTGTGTGAAGTTGCCTCACACACTGCATGCATGCCTATCCCAGGACTGCCCTGGGTACAGACATGCATACAAATAGGGATTGCAGTAAATACACACAGTACATGGCTTTTGCAAAAATTAAAGGTTTGCTGACATAAACAGGGTTAACAGTAGTTGTGAGTAGTATCAAACACTGCACCCCTAAATGGCTTAGAAAATTATTCAGTACCATCAGGCAATCAGCTTCAAGTTCTAGAAAGTGTCTATCAGACGTTAGATGTCCACTACTATGTCACAGCATCAACTGTCAATCAAATTTAAAATCAATCCACACAAGTACCTTTTTTTTCATTTTGACTTAAGCTCAGTTCACAGCTATGGGAAAGTAAATGCTAAACGAGATACAATTGGTCTAAATATATTTTACTATCCAGCACAACCAGCCTTTACAACAACATCTTTCAACAACATCAAACCAAGACACGGACAGTTCAGTAATATTGTTCCATGCAGAAATCTTTCAATGTTCAATTAAATTAGACGCAACTGTGACAAGTAAAAGGTTATTTATTTATTTCTCTCTCATTAAGTATGTGATCCTCTATGAAAATAGGAACAATGTGATATGTGTGGTTATTTTCTCATTTGATTTGAATGAATGCAAGAAATATTCCAAAATGAGCATAGCATGAATATTTTATTTACCACGATAGTTAAAAGAGCTATAATGTGTTTGTGTTCCCGAACATAAGCATTTCTTGCACTTGTACTCTCTACCATTTCTTTTCCATTTGGAACCCTCCGAGACTAGCCCTAGGTCACAGTGAGTCATTTGTATATGGACTTTGACAGGAGTGTGTGCTTTGTGATTGTGACCCACATTATTTAACCAAACAAACTCTATGCCTCCAAACTACATCCCAGTTCTTCTATTCAGAAAATGTGCAAATGTTTAGTCAACAATTATACATTTGTGTAGGTTTGAAATAAATCCTAAAAAACTTAAGGTGATCCCCATATTCAAAAATGGTTGGGAACCACTCATGTATTGGATTAAGTTTGGCCCATGCTTTGCTGTTACATCAACGTCAGTCCATAAAAAAATATGGGCGGCACAAAGGATTTAAACAACATATAATTGCATTAGTATTTTACCAAGCAATGTTATTAAAAGTAAAACAGAAGTCAACAAGGATAACTTTTTGTACTTTCTGTGATAAAAGTCATATCAGTGCTGACAGCATACGCTAGTGGCATACATTTATTTTTTCCCCAGTGGAAACAGTTTATGTTGTTCTAATGTATTCATCACAGCACTGTGGGTAAAGACGTGACCCTACTTGGGAAAAGGGATCAAAACATTCCCTAATAATTACACTGTGGTATTAATGTGATACCAATGTTTAAATTAGCATACAAATGACATTGGGATACAGAGTGATACATTATCACAAATGTGAAAGACAAATGAACAAAAATTATGATATTAAAGATTGTCTACTTGCATAGAGAAAAAAAAAAAAAACCTAAATAAAGAATTTATTATAATATAACTTTCTGTTTTCAGTTATGATTTAAATGTCAAGTCAAAGAGCTAAAAAAAAATGCAAAATGCCTCTTGGTTGTAATAGCTTTCTTAGTTCAGTAAATGACACCAAAGAGGTGTTTATACTTCAAAATTGAGTGTATTGTATTAGGGGGCAGTGGGATTTTAAAAAACCAAACCTGTGGATGATCTAAATACCACCACCCCTTTAACACTATAGTATTCCTTAAGGACCTTGGCTTGTTGTGTAATGTCAATAAATACGTTCTCACAACTTAGCCTAAATCTAATTTACTTAACTCAAAATTCACTTTTTTACATAGCTTCTATTAGTGCCCTTTGTCGTGTAGAGAATTAATTAGCTGCTTAGACTTCCTAAGTTAGAGGCACAGTCCTATGAAATTACATTAAATGACTAATCTGTATCTCTCCTAATTAAAATAAAACAAGCTACTACACTATTTTCCAGTAAACATATGTTCTTTTTAACCTAAAGTATCTAGTAGTACTGTAACTACACTGACCTACCAAATCTACACATTTGGCATTCGAGTAGCACATTCAGCACTAACCTCTAGCTCTCACTCTGAGGGGAAAATCTCCCACACAGCTTCACTGTTCCCAATTTTTAAACAACGATCTTGAAAAAGAACAATTCAATGCAGTACCCAACTACAGTAAAGTCTTGTTCTAGAATCTGATAGGAGACTTCCCACAATCTAACATGTTTAAAACTTCAAAGGGGAGGAATTAGAATTACTTTATGCCATAAACCAGAAGAGTTCACCAATAATTATTGTGAATGATAACAATGATCACATTATCTACACCAGTGTTTCCCAACCCTCTTCCTGGAGGCACACCGTGCCTGCTGGTTTCTGTTCCTACGCAGTGCTCAATTGCTCACCTTAAATTTGGCAGAAACTCAGATAAAACTAAGGTGCAGAATCATTTGATTCTCAGTGGCCATAATTAAAGTCATTTTTGCATTAATGAGTGGAATCAGAACCAACACAGTACAAGTACAAACACCATTGATGTTCATGTTGTTAATTTTAATACACATTGTTTTTTTTTGTAAAAGTATTCTCAACATAGCAAGTACATCTGTTAGCATATGGCAGATTAAGCATACATTTGTCAGACTGTGACATTTATATTGGTTTAATGCATATTGACTACATAAATCAATTTAAATGAACCATTGTCTGACGTTAGTCAGGAAATCTGGTGTGGGTGATGAGTGAAATTGACAAATGTTCAGATTAACATTTAAAATGTTATTTTGTGTGTTGTTAAACACCTAACAAGATTAATCAAGTAAAGTGAAAGCAAAAGAACAGAAACCGAACAAAACCGCTTGCACAGACTTGTGACTAATGACTCATTTTGGTGAACAGCTATTTCAATTTACAGAATACTGTAATTTAGGAGGCCCAAAACAATACATATTACCTAGAATTTATGTAACCCCTATAGGCTCAGGGCCCTTTTCAGTCATACAGATTTACATATCTGGTGTTAATGGCTTTAATAATCCAGAACCGTTTGGTACAAGTTTCTCTAAAAAGATATTTTATTAATTGGTTATTAAATTAAAATAATTTTCCTAGGAATCACATACACTTGTATTTCAAATATAAATATTAATGTATTTTTTTCTTACTAATGTATTAATGTATTTTAGCACCTGGGAGGTTTACCAACAATGGTATTCCTTGCCAGGGTGTGTTTTTCTTTTAAAATAATAATCCAAATCCAAAGCCTAAAATAACACGAGAAGACTAAATACTTTAAAGACAAATAAAAGATTCTGCTACCCACTGTGACTCGCAGCCTCTGCTAGTCCACAAGGTGCAATAATTAATTTCAGTTCGGTCTCCCCTCACTGTACTGGAACAGGGTTGCCCAAGGGTGGCCGGAGCTAGCTAATGTCTTTATGTTCCAGCAACCGTCCATCTTCCAGTCTAGGTAAGTGAAATGGTCATGCATTATTTTATGGGTGTTTTTTGTTTAGTTTATTAACTGTTAACAAACATTGTTAATTTTTAGCTAAGGGTTAGGGTTATGGTTAGGGTTAGGGTTAGGGTTAATAGCAACCTGATTTTGCTAAACATTACTAGAGTAACAATTTGAACCGATTTCAAGCATATGATCGACTGGGTATAGATCATCCATAGGGCTCTGGTGTTTGATTGATCACCCATAGGTCTGTGGTGCTTGCCGTTTTAGCTAGCCTATTATATATTATTAATAGTTAACAGAAAATAAATCGTGTACATTAACATGTTTATTAGCTGTTTGTTAACAGTAATAAACCCAAAAAATGGTCCTTAAAATAAAGTGTGACCTGTGAAATTGTACGATGTCGCTGCTGCCGTCCTCCACTCTGTGTCTTGCCCTTTTCCTTTCAAACCTGCACCTTAGTTGTCAGCAAGTCAGCCATGTTTTGTTGGTCTTGCTTGTTTTGTTTACTCTTGCTGGCTTCTCTCATTGACGGGCAAGACAGAAGGATTCACAGCACGTTACTTTATTGGTCGACCGTCCCTCCAAGACCCGCTTTTCCAGCCACTCTCTGTCATCATGATGATTGCCAAGCGGGTCCTACCGGGCTTTCGAACCCCCCCTGCAGGAGTACTCATGCGCCCGATAGCCAGCACAGACCTCACCCTGTTACAAATGTATATATGAAAGAAATGACATTAGCAATGCATTCTGTTTCTTTCGTATATGCTAATATGTATGAATAGCAAAAGCATTACAGCAATAATGAAGAAGAAAAAAATGGCATGCAAGATGTTATAGTCCCTGTGATAGTCAAGGACATGCCACATTTATTTTTCATAAAGAGTAAGACTTAAATCTCATATTGTGAAATTCACAGGTCGTGTCCATAACATCGCTTTATGATTTAAGTGTTACAGCTGTTTTGTTATTCTAGAGAATGTAGATTGTCACCCATACTGCAGATCTACATAGCAACCTGATTATTTTTAATAGGCCTTCTCTTCAATTTATTATTTATGCAATCTTACTTTTGTCGAGCCAAACTTGAAAACTCAAAAACATGATAATGCACCTCTGTACAGTTGCAAAAATAACAACTTCTGTGAAACCATTCAATTACATTTAAATGTTTGCAATAATAATAATTCATATCTACAAATACCTAAGGCTCCTTGTATTTCATTATAATCCCAGTTGACCAGTTTTTTAATTCTGAACTAAGTTAGCACAGCAGCTAAATAAGAAATAGCATTTTTGTTCTCAACCTAGGTGAATACACTGTAACCCAATCTCCTGTTACTGATTTTAAATTGTGCTCTGTGTATTCATTCATTGTGATATGGTTGTATTATGATGCAGTTTTGCAACTACAACAACATAGATCAGTGTAATATACTGTAACTACTCTTTTATTCCTTTCACAAACAGCACTAGAACAATGGTTGTAGTAGTGGATAGCAAGGTTTAAGAAAATGACTATGTATTATAAAAATATATCTATTTTCCCTTATAAAAGAGGAACTATGTAATTAATTATTATACAGATGTCTTGAGACACAGGATTCCTGGAAATATAGATGAACACCAATATAGATTAGAATCAAATTTTGTACTGTGTCTTAACACTCAGCATCCATTGATTGAACTTTGCTTCCCTTGACTAAATGTATGGATGAAGTTAAAACTATCCTTCAATTTAAAGTGTTATTGGTTAATGTTGAATCCAATGTGATGCTCAATTAACATGCAGGGATTCATGTTATCTGTTTATTGGGATCAGGTAGTCAGAGATAACAGAAATAAACAAAATAACAGAATAACAAATGACCCACAGGAATTATCATCAGAACACATTTATTGCATAAAGTATATATTTTTTGCCTGAAATAAAGAAGTTAAATATTGTGAAATACAGTCTCAGAAATGTAATATTTGGGAGGGATTAGAAATTTCACTGCTTAGAAACCTTTGCATCTTGAGGAAAGAACAGTGTCTCCAGCCCAAGAGATACAATGTCTCAATATAAACACACATATGCCTGGGCAGTTCGCAAAGTGCCCAGCTGAGGTGGGCAGATGCCGAATTAGCATCAAATTTTATGTAATTTCGACATGTACCCAGGCAGTTCGGAAGTCCGGGCTGATGGCAAAGAACATTTTTTAACAGCTACAGTATACCTCTGGCAAAAGCGCGCTTACATACTTTCTGACAACACAGTTTAGAGCAATGGAACTCAACAAAATATCAATCCACAGGTTATATCATGGATAAGATGGGGGGGGGGGGGGGGGGGGGGTCAGAATAAAATGCAGCAATGTTTTATTGTATTCTTATTGCAGTAATGATTACATATCTCAGTGAGGAGTTGCTTTGTTTGAATGAGAGATGATAAAACAGGCAAAGGTATGGAAGCTCAGTTATGTAAAAAGGAGATCATCTCTACCACATCATGCTTTTACACTTTAATTTCCACAAAGCCGCGTCCTGGTCAGACTTCACTGGTGACACCTTTCATTCATTCGTGCAGCACTTCCTCTCTATTCCAGTTGTATTCCCAAAATACGATTAATATTGCTATGATAAATGAGTTGAGGCACTGTGTTCTTAATGAGTTTCAGGTAACCACTGTTCTAAACTAGCGTTGTCAGAAAGTATTTAAGTTATTTAAATTAACATGGCAATGGGTAGCTCGATGGAGGTGCACTTTTGTGCTTAAAGGCAACAGAGGTAATTCACTCTCTATTAGTAGTATGCTGTATCTGTTAAAAATCCTTCTTCACCATCAGCCCAGGTGGCTGTAGGCAGTTGACCAACTGCCGGGGCAGATGCCGAAATGACATTACATGTCATAAGTGATATATATATATATATATATATATATATATATAGAGAGAGAGAGAGAGAGAGAGAGAGAGAGAGAGAGAGAGAGAGAGAGAGAGAGAGAGAGAGAGACACTTGTTTTATTACATGGTGGGGACACATGTCTGGAACAGCCCTTGTAGGGACACCACTTTCCAAATACCCTATCAACAAGACAATCAATTAGATGTGTTGGAGAGCTGTCTGTAACCATAATTATCACTTTTCAAATTAGACCTTAAACAACAAATTGACATTTCACCACCTTTTGGGGGCAGTTTCAGAAATTCCTGACAACTGAGGACTTCTTGACACACATACATATCTTGGTATTGCACCTCAACCTGGGGACTAAACCTTCCATTTGGGGACATTTCAATAATATTAATTACCACATTCCCTAAACATTATGAAAAGGAGTAAAGTGCAATCAGACCTATTGGTACATGATGATGTAGGTAAAACAGTAAAATATATGCGCAAAAGCAACTGAACAATAAATAATAAATAAATAAACTTAGAAGGAAACACAGCACAAGAAGTTATAAAAAAAAGTCTATTTTTCTTTTTTTCCCACAAAATGGTATTCCTTTACCTTGAGTCTAAGTTTGTTCACAATCAATATAAATAATGAGCTTCTCCATGCCGCCTTTCTGCACAGGGCACAGCTGTCCAAAGTTTTTTTTTTATTTTTTTTTTTATTGCACTTGCCAACCTGGCATTGGTGTCTCTTGTGGCTCTCTCAGCGGGGTTGTCAGCTTCAGCTGTGGGTACATGCTTGGCAGCCTCCCTCTGTTCCAAATGCTTCTTGCGAAGTTCCTGTGCTAACTGTAAAATATATTTTCTCTCTGGTAAATTCTTCTCTGTGCATTATTTGTAAAGTGCCCTGGAGTTGATGGCTGCTAGGTCTAATGCATTGTAAAACACCTGAACAGACCAGCTTTCAGGATTACTTCCGTGCCACCCGATCCAAAACGCTAACCCTATATTTTGTTGCATAGTAAAACTCCACGGTCTCTGGAATTTCTTTTCACTAGTCCCGATGTTAATCGACTGGCCAAAGCAGCGCAGCTGGCAAGCAGGCGCCAGCCTTCAAAATCTGATTGAAAACAATAGGCTGTCAGTCATTCACTCAGTCAGAGAGTAGGGACTAATATGATTACAGGTAAACACATTGCGGACTGGTAAATAGAATTTTTTTTTGAGAAATCACCCAGACCGCCACTGAATCACACTCTCTGTCTTCCGTCTTCCTCATTCAAAACACTGGGGCTACCAATTAGAGCACCATCAAGTGTACAGAACAAGTCTCTGTGCTTTTTAAGGATGTGCTTTTTGTCCTGCTTCTCTGTAGTGGTATCTCATCGCTGTTGTTGCTGATGTTTGAACTACTCTCCTCTGAGGTGTCAGGATCATAATCATCATCTCACTTTTATCCAGCCTATAATCAGAATAGTCAGCAAAGCTATCAAAAATCTTCTTATTCAGCTTAAAAATGAAAAGAATATATGTGTGTGTATATATATATATATATATATATATATATATATATATATATATATATATATATATATATATAACACGACAATTACGGTTTCTTAATAATTAAACAATAAAACTAAACATTAGGGCTATTCTACTTTATAAGTTTACAAACTATAAATAGAGTACTGATGTAGCTAAAGCATACACAGGAATGTTGGATTTAACACCTGAAAAGATGTCAAGTAATAAATAGTAAGACTAACTGAAAGATAACAAGATAATTAAGATTTTAGACTTAATTATCAGATTTACTTAACTAGGAATTAATCAAAGCCTAATGCACAGTGTCTTATAAGCTTCTTATATTTATTCAGCAAGAATAATTTAGTATATTAAACATAAAATACATTATTAAACATTTAAACCAAACATATCAATACAAAAATACTAATAGCTCCATACTCAAAATGATGTACATTTACTTATTTTGCCCATTCATAATAAACTATTGGAAATCCTAGATTAATAAGTTTATTAAACTGTAGCTTACTATGACACTTTCTGTCCTCCGCACTTCTGGCAGATGAGAATCTGCTTGATTGCTGTCCTCTGAAGACAAATGTGTAGTTCTGACCCACTGCTTGCATTGTGTCTCTTCTAACACAACAGGCAAAACTGGTATCAATGTAAAGTAAAACAATAACAATGAACCATTTAAAACACCTGTTGTGGATTAAACAAAACAAAAAAATAATTAAAAAGACTTGTGCTTATGCTTTCAAAAAATGAAAAGTGCAGTAATAATGCTGAAAACCTACATGGCAAATTGTTGAAATGGAAATCCTGGTAATAAACTTAATATACTCCTCTGCTAAACATACTTAATAATCTTTTTTTTTTTTTTTTTCTTGTACAAAGTTAGTTACATTGGTTGTTGGCAACAAGAGAACTCACTGTATGTCAATTTTATACTGTTCAATATGGTAGAAGTTTTACTTTACCTGTGTGGTGCTAAATGCTCCTCTGCATTAGGGGGCTGGTGTGCAAGACAGGCCACCTATCTACAGGCCACCTCTGCCTTTTTCCAACAGCAGGCATGGTTTCCTCAGCCACCTAGATCAATTAAAAAAAAAAATAGGAACAACTTAACTCTGTGAGCTAAACTGAACAAATAAATAAATACATTTTGAACTTAAACACCACGTAAATAATAAAAAAAACAATTTAAAACAATTCATCAACAAATAATCTGTCAGATTTTTTTCACAGACCTAGTTATAATGTGGGTACATTTTCAAAATGAAGGAACAAGTAAATATCTTTTTTACACTCGTCTGAAAATGTGAGGACTGTTTTACACTTGTGTTTTGTAGGGATAGGCTATTTTTGAAATGATCAAATAGGGAGATAGAAGGTCAGAACAGCTGGGTTCAGATAGGCAGAAGCAGGGAAAAAAAGAAACTTCCTCAAACACAACCACCAGAAATCAAAACAACCAACACATTTGAGTCACTTCAGAATTTTGATGAGCAGAACCAACAACAAGAGAACGAAAGGAACAACATCCAGGACCCTATTAACAGTGGTGACCAGACAGCAAAAAGAAGGGAGGTCATGATTGTTGGGGACTCCATATTGAGAAACACAGCAAGTTCAGATCGCAGTTTGGACCCCCTTACTACAACAGTGTGCTGCCTTCCAGGAGCCTCGGTCAAGCACATCACTGAGAACGTGGACAGGCTCCTAGAACGAACAGGAGACGACCTGGTAGTAGTCGTCCACATCGGTACAAACAACATTGGAAGATACAGACCAAAATCCCTGCAAAACAAATTCAGAGAGCTAGGAAGGAAATTAAAAGAGAAAACCAAAACTGTGGTATTTTCTGGTATACTACCGGCACCTTGCAAAGGACCATATGGACAGCTGGAAATAATTAATCTAAACGCATGGCTGAAGACGTGGTGCACACGAGAAGGCTTCACCTATCTTGATCATTGGACCACATTCTACAATGAGGACTATCTGTATAGATGGGATGGACTGCACTTAAATAACAAGGGAACCAGTCTACTTGGAGAAAAAATCCTTGAGCAGGTTCAGAAGCATTTAAACTAGAAAGGAAGGGGGGAGAAATCAACAAAAAAACAGAAGGAAGACCGCATCAAAACAAGAACAACAACTCAGGTAAGACAACCATTAAATGTATTTATCTAAATGCTAGAAGTATCAGAAACAAAATTCTAGAACTTGAAGCTACTGCACTAACAAGTAACTATGATGTGATAGGTGTTACTGAAACTTGGTTGTCTGAGAGTGATGGGGACGAATATAATATTTGTGGGTATACACTGTATAGGAAAGACAGGCAGGACAGAAGAGGAGGAGGGGTAGCGCTATACATAAGAAACAGTCTTGAAGCCCAGGTGTTAAACCTGGACAAAGAAAATAAACCCGAATCAATATGGGTCAGAATAACGGACAAAAATTCAAAGGGCATAATAATAGGAGCATGCTATAGACTGCCAGATTCAGATGGTGAGCAAAATAATCTGTTATACAATGACATTAGAAATGCATGTAGCAAAGGAGAAGCCATACTAATGGGGGATTTCAACTTCCCCCATATAAAATGGGAAAACCCTGTGGGTAGCACGAAGGATGAAATTGAAATGGTGGAAATGACAAATGACTGCTTCCTAACACAATTTGTCAAGGCACCGACTAGAGGGGAGGCATGCCTTGATTTAGTCTTTTCAAATAACGAAGACAGAATAACTAAAACAGAGGTCAGAGAACCACTGGCAAACTCAGACCACAACATGGTCTCATTTGAAGTGTTTTTTAAAACCCCAAAAGTAATGACTAAAGCTAAGGTTTACAATTTTAGAAAAGCAAACTATGAAGGTATGAAACAGAGACTAACAGAAGTAGATTGGAGTAAAATAGAGAAAACACCCACAGAAGAAGGATGGTTGTTCTTCAAAAATGTAGTACTAGAGGCGCAAAACAATTATATCCCTAAAGTAGACAAATCTAAATGTAAAACTAAATTGCCAAAATGGTTTAATAGATCAATTAAAAAAAAATATTCAGCGAAAAAAGACACTTTACAGAGCATTAAAAAAGGACCAAAAAGAAAGTACGCAGAAAGAGTACACGGAACTGCAAACGCAAGTCAAAAAGGAAGTTAGAAAAGCCAAGAGAGAAATAGAAATGAACATTGCTAAGGGAGCTAAAACCAATTCCAAAATGTTTTTCCAATATTACAACAGCAAGAGAACATTCAAAGAGGAGATTAAATGTTTAAGAGATACAAATGGCAAAATCGTAGATGAAGAAAAAAAAATAGCAAATATATTAAATGATTACTTTTCACAAGTTTTTACAAAGGAAGATACTGACAACATGCCCCACATGTCATCCAGTTCCTATCCAGTTTTAAATAACTTTAGCATAACTGAGGCAGAAGTGTTAAAGGGACTAGGAGCTCTTAAAATAAACAAATCCCCTGGGCCGGATGAGATCCTCCCAGTAGTACTCAAAGAAATGAAAGAAGTAATTTACAAACCGCTAACCAAGATCATGCAGCAGTCTCTTGACACAGGGGTGGTACCGACAGACTGGAAAATTTCAAACGTAATACCGATCCACAAAAAGGGAAGCAAAACTGAACCAGGTAACTACAGACCAGTAAGCCTGACTTCTATTATATGCAAACTTATGGAAACTATAATAAGATCCAAAATGGAAAATTACCTATATGGTAACAGGGTCCTGGGAGACAGTCAACATGGTTTTAGGAAAGGGAGATCGTGTCTAACTAACTTGCTTGATTTTTTTGAGGATGCAACATCGATAATGGATAATTGCAAAGCATATGACATGGTTTATTTAGATTTCCAGAAAGCTTTTGACAAAGTCCCGCACAAAAGATTAATTCTCAAACTGAAAGTTGGGATTCAAGGAAACGCATGTACATGGATTAGGGAGTGGTTAACATGTAGGAAACAGAAAGTACTGATTAGAGGAGTAACCTCAAAATGGAGTGTGGTAACCAGTGGTGTACCACAGGGATCAGTATTAGGTCCTCTGCTATTCCTAATCTACATTAATGATTTAGATTCTGGTATAGTAAGCAAACTTGTTAAATTTGCAGACGACACAAAAGTAGGAGGAGTGGCAAACACTGTTGTAGCAGCAAAGGTCATTCAAAATGATCTAGACAAGATTCAGAACTGGGCAGACACATGGCAAATGACATTTAATAGAGAAAAGTGTAAGGTACTGCACGCAGGAAATAAAAATGTACATTATAAATATCATATGGGAGATACTGAAATCGAAAAAGGAATCTATGAACAAGACCTAGGAGTTTTTGTTGACTCAGAAATGTCTTCATCTAGACAATGTGGGGAAGCTATAAAAAAGGCTAACAAGATGCTTGGATACCTTGTGAAAAGTGTTGAATTTAAATCAAGGGAAGTAATGATAAAACTGAACAATGCACTAGTAAGACCTCATCTTGAATATTGTGTGCAGTTCTGGTCACCTCGCTATAAAAAAGATATTGCTGCTCTAGAAAGAGTGCAAAGAAGAGTGACCAGAATTATTCCGGGCTTAAAAGGCATGTCATATGCAGAAAGGCTAAAAGAATTGAATCTGTTCAGTCTTGAACAAAGAAGACTACGTGGCGACCTAATTCAAGCATTCAAAATTCTAAAAGGTATTGACAGTGTCTACCCAAGGGACTTTTTCAGCCTGAAAAAAGAAACAAGGACCAGGGGTCACAAATGGAGATTAGACAAAGGGGCATTCAGAACAGAAAATAGGAGGCACTTTTTTTACACAGAGAATTGTGAGGGTCTGGAACCAACTCCCCAGTACTGTTGTTGAAGCTGACACCCTGAGATCCTTCAAGAAGCTGCTTGATGAGATTCTGGGATCAATAAGCTACTAACAACCAAACGAGCAAGATGGGCCGAATGGCCTCCTCTCGTTTGTAAACTTTCTTATGTTCTTATGTTCTTAAATACTGTAATTCACAAACCTTTTCTCTCCATGACCAATTACTATCTCCGTAGTTGTAAGTAATTTCTTCTCCAGGGGCAAGGTCTCTGATGGCAAACAGGCACTAATGTGGCTTTCCCTACACATTCATTTTTTTTTATTATTTTGCAGTTGGGATTTTTATGGTCTTCATTAACCAGTCTCCCAAGAGAGCTGTCTTCTTTTGCTGCGTCAATGCTTTGATTGTAGTAAACAAATCAAAAGGCCATATGAATCTTAGTTAGTATACTGTCTATAAAGGACAGCCAAGTATTTTATGCTTATTTTAATATTCATTAATACTAACTTCTAAGTATGTCCCATTAACTATGAATAATAATTATCTTGAAAAGTGACACATTTTATATTGATTGGGAGCAGAAAATGTAGCAAAAATACTACTATTTTCTGTAAAAAGTGTGAATTCTTTAAAACATGTATTTCTAATTAATATATTATCCTGTATTCTGTAAAATGCTGTTTACCTTAATTGCAATTATGTTTTAGAAATGACAGTATTTGAATATAGCATATTAAAAGGAAGCAATCAAAAACTAGCAGTGTACACTGCAGGGGTGTAAAGTAGACTCCCGTTGAACAACTGACAAAAGTCTACAACTCATAAAACATGAAATGGCTCCAACTTCTGTGCAATAAGAGTCTTATTTTTGTCCTTTACACAAAATAATTTTTAATACCAAGTTAATAAAGCTAAAGTCATATTGAATGAAATTGCAAAATTCTGGCATATATTGTAACTCCTGTAAAGGCTCAATTTCAAAAGTTTTACAAAACTTATTTAAAATTCTTCAGGTGCCTAGGTATAATCATTTCAATATCTAATAATTACAATCAGACACCTCAAGCTGTTACATACGTTTTGTGGGTGGGGGGGTGTCTTACATTTCAGATTTGCTGTCTTGTGTTGTTCTTAGAAACATGAACTGAACAATCTCTTCAAACACACCTCTTCCTATCCAAAACGGTACCATTAGTCATATAAATAAAAAAATAAAAATAGTCATTGAAATACACGCTAAAATTATGGTAATTAATTTAAATTTGATTACCTACAACTCATCGTTATCGGGATTGGTATATTTCACTCCAAGCCCTTTTTTGTCTGTCAAAAACCCATTGTCTGTACCAAAGCAAAATGCACTTTCTGTATTGATGCACTACAGTCCAAAGTGTACAGTAGGATAGGAATTCTATCTAACTCTGACTTCGCCAGAGAAAACTCGAGTGGCACATTAATATAATAGGCTCTATCTATACAGACACAATCAAAATATCAGATTCATTACCATTTATCAAAGATAATACCTTTTTATTGTTATACAGATGAAGAGAAACCATAATATATTTTTTATTACTAATTACATAATGGAATATAACTTTTTTTTGAATGGCTCATGAAATATCGCCTTCACCCGTGTATTAACCTATATTAGATTATCACGTAAAATATATGGATAAATTGACACATAATACTAAATTAAAATATGTTTTACCTTGTTTTGTGGTGATTTTCCATCAAATAGTGTTCTATAATCAATATCAGGTGATCACGTGACTGAAAACGTTCTTCAGTTAATGGCCTATTGGCATCTCACTTTCACGCACTTCCCCTCCCTGATTCTATACACACACCACACACACACACACACACACACACACTTTTTTCCAACCAAAGTGACACGTTGGGTCATGCTAGATTTTAATGCTGGGTGTGTTAAAGGTTTCCTGCATTGACTACAATGGTCAGTTTTGTGGGGACCTAATTTTTGTCCCCACTTCAGCTGAGGTCCCTATTGTGTTGGTGTGCAGTCAAGTCAGTGTCCCCACAAGTTTAGGAATATGAGTACACACACACACACACACACACACACACACACACACACACACACACACACACACACACAGTAGAGAGTCAATTATCAGATCTTTGCTCAACCATACTGTCTAATCAATCGAACGCTCCTGTAATCACGTGATGAATTACATGTGGTGTATTACACACACAGCTTCTGCTACTAAAATGGCTATGAGATTTAGCTGCCAAAAAACGGACCAGCAGACTGAGGCAAATGAATGTTGCAGAATTATTCGACCACCTAAACCTTATATGGTGCATTGTGTGCTTTATCTTGTTGCAGTTAAGCAAATTAAAACAGTCACCACATTCTTGATTTTTCATCTATTTCATCAGCAAGGGCTGGAGATCCTGACTATGTTATTGAGCAGCTGAGAACTTGTATTTTGTTTATTTCAATTGTATGTTATTACAATGCCTTAAAAATAAGTATCAAACTATATAAGTAATGTGTCAAAGTTGTACTGAATTGTGTTCTTTGATGATTTTCAAAGTTTAGTGAAATTTATAAGCCAGGGCTGGCAATGGAATGTAAAACAAGCAATGTGATTGGTGGAGCAAAGTTCCAGCTGTCCGTACTGGATGGATACAGACAGTGCAAGCCTTATCACATATTAGAAGTCACTGAGTTGCCTCACAGAATTTACAGTACCGGCAGCCATCTTGCTCATAGTTACAAAGTTACAATAACTATAAAACTCCAAATACGTGAAAATATGGATGTCTCTACAGATACTGAACACCAAACAAAATCCCAAAAGTCGTAAGTATACATGCCGATTTAGATGAATAACAATTAAATGAACTGGAACAGAGAAATACAAAAAAATTACAAAGTGGGCAATTGTTGTCTTTCAGAACTGGCTAAAACAGAAACAAATTAAAATACATACCTCAACTGTGGAAAATGTACATCTTAACAAAATACTAATGAATTTCTATGAAAATGTAAGAAATGCCCAAGGAGAAGAATATACAATTTCAAGCTACATTAGTCTCAGAGCTGGAATAAACAGCTGCCTAAATGAAAACAAAAATGGGGAATCTGACAATATACACTCAGCCTGACTTCATCACTTCAAATAATGTATTTTTAGCAGTCAGTAAACACTGCAGAAAAACTTAAAAATACACATCTGTACATTATACACCCCTCTCCGCTAGAGACCAAGATGGCATTGAATGTATTTGTATTCCTCTCTTGTCTTGCACTGAGAAAATAAATGAATTCAGTGCCATCGCAACTCAACCTCCTTGTGGATCTTTTCAATGGCAATGTACAATTCAACACATATAAAAAATAAATATGTATGTACTTTAGCATGTTTCAATTAAATTAATTTATTCAGCTATATTGCCGTAAGGATATTTAATTAAAAAAAAAAAAAACCTAACCCTAACCCAAAGAAAAATTTTCCCATGCTACTTTCATCAGTTTCCACAGGATTCGTAGAACAAGGGGCACTCTTGTACACTGTATAGAATTCCATTAAGCCCAGGAGATGGTGACGCCCTTGCCTTTTACACTGCTTGCTCTACTTCTTTCCACTTAGGTGTGTAGTCCTCCATTTGGTATTCTGGTAGATTGATAGGTGGGATGTCAGAAGGAATCAACATAGGCTCCTGCCTTTTTAAATCTGTGAGTGTTTCCTCAAGATATCTCTCCAGCTCAGACTTAGTTACTTTTAGTGTGGCATTTCTCACTTGTGAATAACTTCTTTGAATGGGTCTTTATAAAAGTTAGTTCTCTTTTCAGCATTTCTGTAAGTGCCTTCACAAGGATGATTAGGTTCATCACTAGTTGTGTTTATGCAAGTCCTCCTCTCATCTATGACTCGGGTGCGAACTGTTTTCATTAGACTGACTTGACTGACTTTGTAAAAAGTACTGATTAATGCGTGGCCCTTGTCCTTTCTCCCTCAAGCATTTCATTCTCCCTCGATGAATGTTCAAACCCTAACTGTTGTCACTTTTCTCTCAGCCACCGACACAAACCTGGAGCTCAATGTCTTTGCTAACTGCAGCACTTGAGATAGTCCTTTACAAAGAACTCTCTGTTCTCATATCCGTTTCCTTCCTAAGTCGTTAACCATATTGTCAAACCTTGAGTCATCTTCCACCCCTGCTCTCGCAGACTCTAGGGGTATTTTTCTCTTTCATTTCTTAGAAGCCTTGGGCAGGTGTCTCCAGCATCCTGTTCCATTTGAAAATACAAAGATGGATACTGCCAGCTAGGGTGGCTAACCTCTGCCAGCCCGAATGGGGTCTATTTCCTCCTGTCAGAAGTCTCTTTGGGCTGTCACAAGGTCTTTCCCTCATTGCCAGTTTATTCACAGCAGTCACTGGACAGATCCAGATGTTCCATTACATGAGAGTAGGTGTTAAAACTTCATGCTGATATTGGACTCTGCTATCGCCAAGATAAGCATCAACAAAGACATAGCTTATTTTACTGTAAACTAATGTGATTCATCTGTTTTCCTTCCATCTGATAATGTAGGCATCCTTCTGCCTGGTGTTGATGGCTGAAATGTAATGCTGGCTCCACTAAAATGGTGATTAAAACACCACTGTCTCTGTTTTCTGGCTTTATGAAATTCAAACAAATTCAACTCGATGATGTAAACAAATATGATGGCCAGGATATAAACTGGATTATGCAGCAGTCAGCAAGCCAGACGAAAGCTGTACGCCAAAAAAACTTCAAAAACATGTTCTGTTATGTATTTATGTTATTTATCCACTTATGCTGTTTCAGCTATATTTAAACAAAATATATAAATTTAATCTTGCCTCACTTATTTTCTTGACTGATTCATATATTAAATATGTACTGCAGACTCGGCCATGGTGGAAAATTAAATGCCCCTCAGGAAGACTATTGTCACCTTTAGGTTGCAATGCAATGCCCTCAGCCTGCCCTCCAATACCCTTTCCAGGCCATATATATATATATATATATATATATATATATATGTGTGTGTGTGTGTGTGTGTGTGTGTGTGTGTGTGTGTGTGTGTGTGTGTGTACAAAGGTTTAAATGGTTAAAAGGTGTATGCAGCTGAAAAAGTATTTATTAATGTGGCACATTTAATTTAGTGTGGAATGTGTTGATTTTCTTAAATAAATAATAAATACACTGTAGCTTCTTTTTGAAAAGTATGTCACATAGCACTGCAGGGAAAAATCTGCAGTAGCTTGATTTTGAGATTCCATTTCCATTTTAATGCAGTTTTTAGAGAACATTCTCATTGTATATTCATTACAGATGATGTCTAAGTGAGCTGACAGAAAATGTTCTGTTTACCAGTGCATACTGACTTGACTTTGAATTACTTCCCAGTGTGTTACATGGTCTAGTAGTTATATTCTCTACCATACTCTGCATATGTTTCTAGACATAACAATGCCACAGTACCATCTCTGAAATATACCTAGATTAAAGTAATGTATACAGATTATTTTAGTTTTATTTATATATAATCTTTTTTCAACATAAAATTGAATTTTATATTACCCTGATAATTTTCACTGTAAAGAATAAACTATTAGAAATTGATGTTCACTGAATCTATTAAATAGTTGCAATGCAATAAATAACATTGAACTCTGCTGAGTTTTTAGATAAACTGATGTCAGTTCAAGCTGCCTTTGTAAGTAACAAGTAATTTCTGTGTCTCAATGAGTCACAAAATGATTTGCTTTAGATGAACACCAGACGAATACAATACAGTATAACGTTTTATGTAGAACATTTAATTGCTAGATATTTTTGTAATTACTCTGTATTACCAATGTTTTTTTTTTTTTTTTTTTGTATTCACAATTTAATAACTTTGTAACCACATCAACTTAACAGTGTAATTAAAGTGTCCTTAAAGACACTTCATATAAAAATACCTTAAGAAATAATACCCAATCGTCAGGGTACTACTACCTTCTAGATAATCTACAGTATATTTTGTAGTGCATGAAGAATTTTGTTTTAATTTGTTTTTTCTTTCTGCATTGAACTGCTGTAATAGTAAATAAACCAAAATAAGGGCAATGGTTAAATACAAAAAATGAATAGGAGTCAAAAAGGTTGTAGAGAAATTATCAATAGTAATTTATTGAATGCATGGTAAAAAAAAAAAAAAAGAAACATACATGCTGTAGTTTTAGTCTAAGACATACAGCTTTGTACGTCTAGTCAAATATTAAAAGCCATCAGTTTCTCAAACACTCATTGAAGGCTGGCGGGGGCTCTTTTTATCTTTTTTTTTTATTTTATTTTATTTTTTTGCCGAAAGTGCTGGAGGAAAATATTGTTAATTCCGCCGGTGTAGAACAAAATAAATCAATCAATACAGCCCTTTAATGTCTGCTAGTCAAGCCTGTTGAAGAAACTATCACCATGATGTACTGTCATGTTATGATTGTGTTTGTATAGGCTTTAAGAGGTTTTGTTTATCTTGTTGCAAAGTCTTGTGCAAAGAGCATATCGCTATGTGACAAGGTAATTTGTGAAGGTTACATTTTAGCCTATTAATATAAATTCTCATCCAAACAGCCTGCTTCTCAACCAAGTTTGACATTTTAACTACTGTGCGTGTGTCAAATGCTTTGTTTTGTTCTATTTAGTTGAACATTTACTTTTGACCAGGAACAAACTTGGTGAACCTCTCAAAGCATTTGTTATAATGTACATTTAAGAATGACATGCTGACAATAGCCAAAAAGAAATGGAGAGCTTAATTAATAAAACCAGGGCCATTTTTTAGTCAACAATGCGGAAGGGAATATGAGAACAGTCTGAAATTACTTATCTAGTTTTACTTGTAAATATGTGATATGTACTGGGATTGCTTTGATTAGTTACTTAAATTGCAAATTAGCATGAATAACCATACATAGGTTCATATCCAGTAAACAATATATATGTTTCCAAAACCATTTAAATATCCATTTTTACATTTTACTTTCGTTTAAAAGTGATGAGTTATTTTTCCAACATCAGGCAATTTATTGCACTATGTAACACAATTTTTGTTCCTGGGTAGTAAGTGTTATTTCCTAATTGCTTATGCCTCAAAAGTATAGAAAATGGTTATTATTCCCCACAAACTTTGCTTTTGTGACCATTGGAAAACGGGCAAACGTGTGTCTTTTCATTCACATAAAGTCAGAAAAAAACAACACATGAATCCAAATTAACATGTATTTATACTAAAGTAATACAAAAATGACTACAAAATATTTACAACAGTATTTACAGTATAATCTTAAATCTTGAAAAACTACTCACTTCTAAATCTTTTGTAGTCATTTTTGTATTACTTTAGTATAAATACCTGTTAATTGGATTCATATGTTGTTTTTTTCTGACTTTATGTGAACGAAAAGACACACATTTACCCGTTTTCCCATTGGAAATAGTGATATTTTGAAATATCACTGTCCTGGTCACAAAAGCAAAGTTTGTGGGGAATAATAGCCATTTGCTATACTTTTGAGGCATAAGCAATTAGGAAATAACACTTACTACCCAGGAACAAAAAAAAAAAAATTATAATTTGTTACACAGTGTTATACTTCCCCCTTTCCAATGTCCCATCCCTGAATGTGAGTATTTCTTTGTGTACTCATTTCTTCCAAGGCTTTTTAGAATCTGGCAGTGTCAGTCAAGATAATTTTAACTTGGTAGGCTAACGTGTCTGTCTGTTATTATTTAACTCCACTCAAATGAGCCTGTCAGAAAGGTTCATTTTCAAATCATTACTGGTTGCTAAAAGGAAAACAGTTTTAGGGAATCACATATTGTAATGTCGCTGTTGAGAAATGGCAGGCTTTCTATTTAATATTGTAATCATAAATGACAGGTTGGTATTTAATTTCTAATTTATGTCTTGGATTTTACAATATCCCTGCACCATATCTTGAGCCATGCAGAACCCATGTGAATAACTAAACTAAATGTAGATGGATTTTAGTTAATATTGGGTTTGTTTGACCAAAAAGGGCTTCTGTGCACTAAAACTGAAAACAATCAAACAAATGTAAAATAATGTTGTTTAAAAAAAGCCACATCTATGACTCAAACACCCTTTTCAGTGTATAAGTTTAGAAACGTACATTTATTTATAACAGCAATGAACTTCGGTAAACTGTAAGCTTAATTACATCTAAGCAGCCTGAAGATGGAAACTGAAACTTTGAAGTTTACTATTAAAGTAATGAGCTATCGCTTTATTTATTACTTTTAGTAATTACATAGGTAGTGTATACAGTGGTGCCCTCTTACATGTTTCCAATACTGTGGTTCACTAAAGTATTACATACTTTTGAAATACTACTTTTTTATGTGATAATAATTATTCACCAGTTCTGGTAGAAATATGTGAAAACCAAATGAAGTATGCTTACAAAAGTATTTGGCCAATCCTTTACTCAATATTTTAGTACAACCAATTTTTATATTTTGTTGGGACTAGCATATATTTCCAAGAAATAGTTCTTTCATTTTTTTTTTTTTTAGGTCAACAGAATTAGCTACTAAATACTTTCCACAGGTGTCTTCCCTTAACAATTAAATTGTTGTTTTTGTGTAAATGTATTGTTTAATGATTAAATTTGATATAATTGTAATTTGACAAAATTACTTCTGTGATCCTCTTGATGAAGCATGGGAGAGTATCCTTGCCTTATTATACAAGAAATGCAATGAGACAGTTTCAAACAGCCTTAAAATAGTTATTAAAAAAATAAAATAAAGAACAAAATCTTACAATTGTAAAGTAACCAAAATACTTTTCTGAAACAAAGACATTAAACACTGAAACAATGCAAAGAATATGAAAAATATTACTGTATATTTAAAAAAAAAAAAAAAAATAGCATGATAAGGTAGTAGTCTTACAGAGAAGTTTTTTTTTTTATTTTTTTATTTTTTTAGGTACTGTGACAGTTGAATAGGTGTAGGGCAGCCTTCGATATTAATGTAAATGCCAAAAAATGTGTTGGACTATGACTGGCTGTCAGTGATGATGGTGATGGTAAACCTGCAAAGTGAGACCAATCTGTTCCAAAGTGTATTATCTACTGTGGCATTGAAAAGTTAACCTCCAATTTAGTGTCACCTAAAGACATAGGGGATTCTTTTCAAAGGCGATCCACGTGAGGATAAAGCTATGCACCATTATTTTGACCATTTTTCTCTGCACTTCTGTTTTTCCAGCTGATTGAGAATTTTCCAAAGCTGCAGAAAAAAACAGCAGGAATCTATCTGTTAGTTTGGTTCATTAGTTATTCTGATGCTTTCTTTTTGGCAGCGTATATAATGATCTAAGAATCTGTGTTGATTTTCCAAAGACCAAAGTGTTGGATAATTTAAACTTCCACCAGTTAGCTTTCCGCCTGCTGCAGAATGGGGAGTACAGCTATCTGCCAGTATAAAATCAGGAACTTTCTGTAGAAATTATGCACACAGCTGCATTGAGCTTTTATGCTTCTGGTATGTTTCAAATGCCCTGTGCTGATATTTCTTGAATCAAAGTATCAATGTCAAATGTCAAAATGTCAATGTCAATGTCAAGCAGATCACTGATGCTTTGGTTAAAAGGGATGGCAAATACATAACATTTCCTGAAACTACTCAGCAAAACAGTGAAAAGTCTGCATTCAAAATTTATTTATTTTAATTTAATTTAAAGTAAACATTAAAAAAACAAACATGTTTCGGTCCTCCCGCCCGTCCTCAGCTTGCCTAGCGTGTTTAACCATAGCAAATGACATAGGTGATTTAAATCACTACATTATTACCAATTAAAAACAACAATGTAAACAACAGATTATACAATTCATAATTAGAACAATCACTGACATTATGTATTTAATTAATGCATCGTCAAGGCAAACCATCTCTTTCCCCCTGACGATACATTATCATTTAATTATTTCAGAAACATCGACCAATCTCCTCATTCTAGAGTATCCAAATTATCTATCAAAAATGTTTCTCTTTTCAAAAGAAAGTTATCCAAATCACCACCTCTACGTCTCAGTGACACATTTTCAATCCCTATACGATGTCCCAAACTGGAAACTGGATGGAGGTGTGTTTGAAAGTGTCTTGAAATGGAAGATCTTTCATTTTTATGCCTAATTGCACTTTCATGCTCACTAATTCTACTTTTTAATTGTCTGATTGTTTTACTTACATAGCCCCAACTACAAGGACATTTTAAAAGATATATGATATGTGTTGATGTACATGAAATCCTACTCTTTATCAAAAATACATTACGTGTTCTAGGGTGCAAAAATGTATTAGCCTGTATCATATTACTACACTGTGTACATTGCCCACATCTATAAAATCCTGGTTTCGGTTATAAAAATGGTTTAGGGGAAATATATGAATCTGATCTGAGGAATTTATCTTTTAAATTCTGGCACCTTTTGTACAAAAATAACAGTGGACTGTCTCATAATGGACCCAATCTGGAATCCGACGACAAAATAGTCCAATGTTTCATAATGATTGTCTTAATATTTTCACTATGTACTCTATAAGTGGAAAGACAAACTCTAGATAAATCTTTTTTTTATCTTTTTGTTTAGGTTTTAGTAACAATTTTCTGTCCCAATTATCCGCTTTGACCCTAACTTTTAAAAGCCAATTCTCTGGATAACCTCAGACCCTGAATTTGTAACAAATTGTTTAACATTGACGTAAATTTGTATTGTATTGTATATCATATGCATATATATATATATATATATATATATATATATATATATATATATATATATATATATATATATATAATCATCATCATCATCATCATCTTCATCCTTTTTCAATCCACTGCTGGATGAAGGCCTCCCCAAGCTTCTTCCACAAAAGTGTGTGCTGCTCCAGAATGTGTCCTAATTTCATCTTGACATCTTCCTGTTCTTTTTGTTACATGTCCATCCCACTACTATTTCAATTTTTTTGCTCTTATAATAACATTGCATACTTTTGTTTGCGCTATATAATGGAAAACACATTTACACTCATTTTAGATATTATTTGAACCGTACTGTGACTGCAAGAAGCAACTGGGCCCTTTCATACCTAGTTCATTTGGAGACGATAATTCTCTAGAGTTCAGTTAACATCCAAGTTCATATAAAACGTCAAAAATATTTGTTTCGCTTCAGACTGTGCACCAAATGATGGGACTAGGATTCACTTGAAAAGGTGCTCTAGCAATTTCAGACAGTGTGAAATCAATTGCAGTATTACAAACGCAGCTGAAACCGAACCAAATAAATAATCAAAAACGGAATATGTTTTGTTCTCTTTTAATCTATTTTAGCTGTTATATAAGTTATTAAAAGAAAGGAGGCATAAATATACTGTTTCTCATATGAAAAGCCATTTCAGACAAAAGTGTGTCAAGGCAGAGAGTGACTGTGGTTCGGTAATATATATATATATATTAATATATATATATATATATATATATATATAGATCTACATTCGAGGCGTAATATTTTGTTCACAACAGCGCATATAAACAAGTGTTTGGGATGTTCTATTACCCACTGAGTTGGAGCCTATGTTAAATGTATATATGTGCATACAGTATTCCTACATATTAAATTGTTTTTATTATTATTTTTACATGTTATGTATGTAACTGGCATTGTTTTGGGGATTACCACTGTTGCTGTTTCCATATGGTAACACTTGCAAAATAGATTCAGCTGAACAAAAACAGTATGGTAGAACAAAATAGAAACATACATTTGAAAATGTTGTTTATTGGGAGTCATTTTAGTTATTCCTGCCAAGTTAGAATATAATGTAGCATTCTGGCAGGAAAACAGAAAACAGGAGAAGACGCTTGTTTTTTTTTCAATGATTTTATTTACCAGAGTCCACAGCTCTGTCAGCTACTCATGTTTCAGACACACAAATTGTCGGGTTCAGCCTGGTCTTATACATTTAGCTCAGTCGCTTAGGCAGATAGGGTACGGGAGCTTACACACATCCCATTGGTCCTAGTGTGAGGCTGAGGGCCAATGGGATGTGTGTAAGCTCCCGTACCCTATCTGGCTAGGATTACACAGACACAGACATAGATAAACAAAAAAACAGCGGGAAATACAGAGCGGGGCGGTTACAATTACAAACAGCAAGAACAACATAAACACACACAGCAGGAATTACAGTGCATGGATTATTACAGTAGGATGGAGGGAAAACTACTGTGGCTATTATAGGGCCATTTTTATAGAAAAACTAAGGTATTTCTACAGCAGTCCCAGAATATTCAAATAATGTTTCTAAATACCTCTAAAGACACACATACAAATCAATGTTATGATATGTGTAAATATTAGGAGACATAACTGGGACAAACTTGGCCCCCACAAGTTTGCCCCAATTGAATTTTGTTTAACTTAGACATTTTTATATTACCTCTTTGCAGACTGTTGATAAATAACTTGGTTTTGTCAAGATCATAGCTTTATATGACTGGTGCCTTTCATTTTACATTTTTTGTTTTTGTACATGAAATTTTCTTGGACACATATAATTAATAAACCCAGAAACCTGCAATTCAATGTATGTCTGTACCCTTTTGAAATTACTGTGTGTTAATGTAGTTACAATCTGTATCAATTAGGTTGAGCTGGCAAGTTAATGCAAATGCAGTTTGGCATTGCTTATTGGAACAGTTGGCTATTACTTGATGTTGCACAACACTACTTACTGAATTGCACATTATTATTATTATTTATTATTATTTTTTTCTGCTTCATTACACTTTTTTTCAACAGGTCATCAAGCTTGCTTTTGAAGAGTTTGATCTTGAAAGAGGCTATGATACAGTAACTGTGGGAGATGGTGGGAAGATTGGTGATGCAAGAACAGTGTTGTATGTGTAAGTACCCCAAAATACAAACATGGATATTTTTCCAAGTGTTTCCAAGTTTTTTTTTTTTTTTTTTTTTTTTTCAATATGGTGTCAGTGTTAACATGAAGGTGTATTTTAATGGAAGCTCTCAATTTTTTTTTATAAAATAATACTTATAAGAAGTATAACCTTTGACAAGAAGATGGAACAATTGAACCTGAATATAAACAGCTGAAAGAGTCAAGAAGCCAATCAAATGTATCAGATAGAAACAACAGCCAGTTACTAGCATTGATCTCAAATCTCATTCCGGGGGATGAAGGGTCATTGCACACCAGATGTCCGTTTCTATTCAGTCTACTGGTACATGTGTTAAAAATGACAACAACCAATGCTATTTGTTAGGGATACACTGGCATTTGCTGTATGTTAAATCATCTGGTGTACAGTCAACTTACACATGACATTTACAGATGGCAGAAGGTAACTGATGGAACAAATTTACTGTGCAATGGCCTCAAGTCTATCTTCCTTTTTTTATTGTGGCACTGTCTGGACTTCAGCATGGCCAGGAAGATGGGGAGATTCAAAGTGAAATAATTCTGTGGTTTCACGGAGGCAGTTTTTTCTTTTCTTTTTTTTTGGGGGGTGGGGGTGGGGCTCCTTTAAGCTTTCATTGCTACAGTTCTCTACCCCCCCTCCCCCTCCCCTTCCCCTCACAACAAAAAAAAAAAACTAACAAAACACACACACACAGATTTATTTTTATTTTACATGTATAAAATAATGTAAAAGTGATTCATAACATGTCTTTTTTTATACTGAAGTCTCACAGGTTCCAGTGTTCCTGACCTGATTGTGAGTATGAGCAATCAGATGTGGCTTCATCTTCAGTCTGATGACAGTATTGGATCTCAGGGTTTTAAGGCAGTCTATGAAGGTTAGTCCATTTATGCACGTTACTTTTTTAATTGGTTATGAAAAAGCAAAATTTGGGATTTCATGTGGATGTGCATTTGCATCTGTATTAGTGTTAACTTTTACAATTAGATTTTCCTTTCTTTCACTAGCGTATGTCAAGTGAGTTTACAAGTTTACAAACAAACAGATAATACCAATCACCAAGTTAACCAATTCACAGACCAGTCACAACCTTCTATAATCTTTGATTACTTTTGTATTAATCGCTTGAAGGACTTTTAATATTATATATATCTATATAGTATAATGATATATATATATATATAATATATATATAGATATATATGAATATATATATATAGTGAATAGGACTTTAATTCGTACAAAGGCCCATATGCATACAATTTACCGTCTCCTTTATTGCACTAGTAATAGTTTTCCTGATGATTCATAAAAGCTATTTACCATAAAACAAATATCACTTACCGCGACGTTAGAATAACGTGCCCTTGGAGTCCAATTTTCTCATTAACATATTATTCGTCTGATTCATAGAACTCTATTGTGCAGTTAAGTGATCCTTAAAGGTATCATAATTAAGAGGTGCCTCAGACCAGGCGGAGAATGAGATGTGTGTTATCGGTCTAACTTCCTAGCATAATTTTTATGTTTAGGAACATGTATTAACCCAATAGAGTAAAAATAGTCTATATTTAATTATCCAATAATTTGATCATTTAAGTATTTAGTTATTTGTAAGTTATATATTAAATTGCACTGTTAACTCGTCTTAACAGGACAGGCTACTTACTGGTGAAAAACATATAGATAAGGTTTGTAGCCTACTCATTTTTCTAATGTAAGACAGGGTTCGGTAAGCTTGGGAGGACTGTATGGTACATAAAGAGGAGGGAAATATCTTGGAAGATAATCCTCCCAGAAGACCCCACTGTTTTTTTTTTCTTTTACAATCTGACGTTCATCTTGTGTGCTTCTGGCAGTATAGGACTAACCGCATCATTAACCAGATCAGCTATCTCTTGCCATATTGTTTCAGCCATGGAACTTTGTATTTCCGAACAGTTGATCTGCATTGACAATTAATTATTTTAACTCTGCGAGTTACTGGGGAGTGAATGTAGGTTTTCTTAACCTCTCACTCACTTCCATCACCTTTTTAGTACAGGAGTCCCTTGCTATGCAGACACTGTTATGCCATACATTCTGATATGCCTGACACAACGTATGTCCTCCAAAAATAACCAATTTATTGTGATGCTAGGAATTGCATGATTCAAAGAAACCCACTGAAAAAGAAATGTCTGTTGTATTGATACTAAAGACTGGATGAAAATAAGAACAGATACAGGTAGCTGCTAAAATTAACAACATGAATAAAAGAGAGCATATGAACTCATATTCTACAGAGTTTAAACTAACTGCGATCAATCGGTTGGAAAAGGGCATCAGAAATATTGATGGACTCCAGTGGTTTGAAATGCAAGATGTGCATTACAATATTCTGAATTTGAAGTCTTTAATTGCTTTGTGAAAAGAAAAGAAAGTTTGATTCATATCAACAGAATAAAAAAATAGCAGTTAGGTTATGCGTTTTACTTGTAGCCACCCGTACACTGCAAAGTTTTTTATGTAAAGTGTGTGCAGTATGCAAGGCACTGTATAGTATCATAACATGTTAATGCAGCATCATGATCTATTTTGGGTTAATTATGTACTAAGTAGGCTCATGTGCTAAAATAGTTTAGTTTCAATTTAACATTATGCTCTATTGTTTCTGCATTGTACAGTATGTGTTCAATGCAGCAACATGATTTATTTTGTGTTAGCAGTAGCCTATAGTCTAAAGTAAAAAATAAAGTGTGCTAGGTATTAATTTAATTTGACTACTGCGTTATATATGTCTACTATGCATATTTATATTTTTACATAATGTTATATGTACAGAGAATACCTTAATGCTATTTCAGTGCAATGATTTATACATTTAAAATAAATGTGTGCATGTGCGTGCATTTTTTTTAAACCTGGCATTATAATATTTCGCACATGTCTGTCTCCAGACATGTCCATTAGCCATAACGTGACAGTGTAAACAGATAATGTATGCCAATGACATCCTAAGTAGGGGACACAGCTCATTTGCATACCTCTGACAATTGGTTAGATACAATCTCTCAGTAACCATCCGTGACGGTAAATTGCATCTAAACCCATTACTGGCCATTAAAAAAAACATGCAGTAGTTTTATAAATCGCAGTATTTTTTTTAAAGGCCAGAAATGACTGCCATCTTGTATGCATACGGTCCAAAATGTTTTATGTAACTTTATCGCCTACTGTGAAAAATGGCAATTTACATTGTTCAAATAAATCTTTATTTAAGCATACATTATTGATATACTCCAAGCAAAAACACGTTTCATGCAGTCATAAAGAATATATTTTGCACTTTCGAATATGTATATAGCAAATTAGATTGTAAGACACATGCTTAATTTTTTTTTTGTTTGTTGTTGTATATATTACAGAAATGTTAAAATATTATATACCCTATTGTGTCTCTCTGGGATTGCAACATGTTAAAGCGTTCTACTTATTATCCTAGTTTTTATAATCTTCCTGAGAATGATGAATATGTAATTATTTGTTTCCCATCTTATTCCCTCATAGCACAAAAAGTAGCATTATGCTAATACGACTAATACCACTATTTGTCCCTGTATTATAAATATATGTTTTGTTTCATGAAAAATAGTTTGAGATACCCCCCTTCTATCAGGTGATGTGGTTCCCAGTGTAATTGCTTCAGTGTTGCTGAATAGATATGAATAAAGACTTCAAAACAAAGTTAATCAGAAAAGTTTTGATTCTTTACTGTAAACCAATGCAAAGCTATAACTTTCATATTATATGCGTATTTAAAAAAGAAACAAATTATAATACTTACTATTTGTGGTGTGCAGTAACTTTTTAGCAAGGCATGCAGCAACTTTTAGATGACAGTTAAAAATGTCTTCTTATAATGTTGGCCACAGATCAAATACCACAGATCCATTCACAACTGTACATGAAAGAGTTGAAATCTCTTTTCTTGCTTTTCTGTAAGTATTTATTACTTGCAATTTTGGTTTTGGCCTTCTGTTGTTTATAATTTCCGTTTTTGTTGCAAAGTCACTTGCTAAACGGATTAGTCAACAAACTTTTCACTAAGTTTTCTATTTTGATTTTGACGACAAGAGTTTGTGTGCCTCTCAGTTCAGTAAAGCAGGATTCAATTCTGCAGTTGCATGCCTTGCCTATGTTTTCCAGCACACGTCCACCAGGAAACCGGATGTAACTTAATGTTGCATGCCTTGACCAACAAAACAAGAAAACTGTTAAGGCAAACAAATTACTTGCATACAGGGCTATCATATACTTAATGCCATTCTTAAAAATGTCATATATTCCAAGGCATGCAATGCATGTGTTTTATACATAGACAGCATGCCCCTGCTTACTGAGTATACTTCTACAGCATAAGGGATGTTTTAAAAGAAATATTTTCACGCAAAGACTCAAATGTTATTAATAATCGAAATGCTGTTCTTCAAAACAATTCAGCTTTATGTTTTTTACGTTTAGAAATATTCACACGATTTAGTATCGCACAATTGTAAGTATTGCTACCTTTTTTTATGTTTCCACCAATTTTAATGAAGCATTCAAACTGCTGTTTGAGATGTTATTTAAATCCATGGAACAGGTTTTTCCAAGTGGTATGCTGTGGCATCTAAACCCCAATAGGCACTATATGCCTTCATAACATCACAGTTAATCCATTTCAGACATCAGATAGCTATTCTCTTGTTTATATGATGAATAATAATAAACTTGTACTGTTGTCATGTTTACAGGGAATACTCTTCAGCGCTGGTGAACTCATGATGCTAATAATTAGTGCTTACATTGTCTGGGGAAAAAAAAAAAACAACAAAAAAACAGAAGTGGAAACCATCATGATGTTTTTATTTCATTAAATCAAATTAAGAATTAGCCTGTACAACGTTAATTATGAAATAATTCAATCAATAAATTTAGCAAAAAAAATGGGTAGTACGTGCTTCTTTACAGCACAGATTAAATTTAACAGCAAAATTATACCACCAACATATTCTACTGGAGAATAGTCTAGGTTGTTGTAGTCTTAACTGGAATTTCTCAGTGATAAAGACAATTGGCAGACCACAGTTGTCAGACGGATAAATAACACAATTAAAATCTAACAATTTAAACAGACTAGTAAAAACATTTCGAAATGTTGGAACATGATCTCATAGTTCTCATTTTCAACCCCTCCTTTCTCTAAAAGGTTAGGTGAACTAAAGCTCACCGGATCCTTGCTACAATACAATATAAGTTTAGATGTGTATTAAAAGAGATATTATTATATATATATATATATATATATATATATATATATATATATATATATATATATATATATATATATATATATATATATATATCATCAACTTTCTGTGTGATTATATTAACCTGGGCCTATAATATATTCCCTCTGAGCAGCATATCATATCACCTTTTTTTTAGATTAGTTTACTTTCATATACAGGTGTGTGTTAATAAGATATTTAATAGAAATTGTTAGGAGTTTTGCCACAGGCCACCGTTATGAAGTCATTTAAGCTTTCATTGGAAGGTCCAGTTATGTTCTGCCAAATTCATGCTACTGTTAACATATTACAATGTAATAGTATTATAGTGACTGAACTAAGTCTGACCTCTTTCTCTGTTCATACACAACCCTCCTGTTGTCAAGTTTAGTGTTGATTAATATGATACACTACCATAAGAATTTTCTAATACTAATTTTAGCTTAACTCAATAAACCGACCTATGTTTTATGCTCTTATCACCAATTTTTTATTTTAATATAAACGACTATCTTCTGTTATCCAAAAGGTATTTTTGTAATATTAACAAGATTACTCATTATAGAAAGAATCTTCACTTTTAAATTGCTGACCACTAAAACAATCCCTGCTTCATCGGCCAAGACCAATTAGTCACATCCAACATTATTTTTACTACAAGTAGGTAAGGACGAGATCACAAAATTAGTTATTTTCCTTCAGTTGGTTCACTGTATATAAAAGTTACAGTTTATACTGTTTTATTTTATAGTTTCACTTTATTAAACATAATATTCTAATAGCTGTATTATTTAAGTCTTTCTGGAATATTTGCTTTTAACTCAAGGGCTCCTGTTTTAGATCAAGTCTTACTACTTATTCCAAATAAGATATGTAACTGCTAATCTATTTAAACTATATGTTTAACTCTAAGAAATACAGCAGCAGTATTAAGACTTAGGTTGTTGGTTCAAATATTCTGTTTCCATTATTTTAGAATACACCCACCCCTCGTTATATCGCCCCTGGCTATACTGCGGATTTGGTATTATCGTGGTTCTGGAGTTGGCTCCCCATTTTTACTGTTTAACTGCATCTTCCTTAGCTTCAATATACATAGGCATTTAGAATTATTGTTCGTTTTATTTCATACTGGACATCACAAACAACAATATACAAAACAATTAAAAACAAAGCATTAATATCATACTGTTATCATATACACAAATATTGCACAATGAAACAAAACAAATTAAATATCTACTTGCTGAAGCAGTTTTTATTTTAGTCAATGAGGTGTTCACATATGGCAGCAATGCACTAGCAAAAGTCACCTCCCGTGACTTCTGACGTCAGCTCCCTTGTAACAAGCCTCCTATGTTGTTGTTCGGAATGGATTATTTCAATGCAGCAGGTTTGTGCATTTGAGAAAGGAGAGGAAGACTCATGAAATTAATTGGAGACTGAAGTTGATGAGAAGCAATTACCCTCCGCTGTACGAAGTAAAATGGTGTGCTGCTTTTTGTACAAAAAATGAGAAAAAGCAGGTTGCATAAAGGATTTATATTGGACCCTGATGAACCCAATAAAATGAGGGAGTGGTTGTACAGTATTTGTTATTTGCCCATTTGTTTTTCTATGGGTCTCTTGCTATATCGCGTCCCTCGATACATATTGGATTTACTTTGGACCCTGACACCTGCGATATATCGAGTGGGTGGTGTACTTGCTTTTACTTACTTATTTCTTTAAATAAGAGACTTGACTGTGAGTCTGTTCTTGAACTAGTTAAACTGTATACTAGTTTTCTAAGTCTTTTTAGTTTCCCTTTTATAAGACTTCCATTCTTTATTACTTTAAAATCCTACACTAGTAAAACATACATGTTTAACTATTTAGAATATGTTGTTTTTTTGCTCAGCACAGCAATTCTCTCCAGAAAGTTTGCTACCTTTTTCTCATCAACTGGAATGTGCCAACAAGGTTTGGCACTAGATTCAAAGAGTTATTTTCATCTGGTAAGAGCCTGCCAAGAGCAGGTCAGCTTGACCTCTCCAGCAGGCTCCTTCACACAAGCTGTACACAAAAGCTACTTACAATGTTTCCTACTTGGTATACAGATCTATTTAAAAATAATTAATATTAATATTATTGACAAAGAGTATATTATGTTATTCTATACATGTTAGTTTAAAGCATCTGATTCATGTCTAACAAATCGGCGTGTTCCCAGCAGGATTCGAATTCTGCACCAGGCTCAGCTCGGACCGGTTCTACGAACACCACAACAGGCCTTTTCGTCCAACACTTTACATCACAGGTGTGGGCAACCAGGGTCTTCACTTGATACCTGCAAGACACTTGTACACGTTTGGCAGGAACACCCTCCTCACATTCTAGCTTATCCAAATGAGCCAATGTCACTGGCAAATCACTGTCACAACCCATGCATTCAATTATTTTTGCATCTCGTGGGTCCACATTCAAGTGTGAAAATGACATCCCTTCAGGATGATTACATTCAAACAGAATTTGACAGTGTGTGACTAAGTGACTACAGGCTGGGCAAGGTTTGAACCTGGTCATTGGTGATCCATCTCTGCACTTGTCACAACCACACCTTAGAAAAGGATTGCTTTCAACTGCTCTTCCCAACCTATTTTCTCTTGCACATCATCAGTGGGCAGACTCCTTGTAACTGAATCTGGGTCAGTTAAAGAACCGCTCACCCTAGCAACTGAGACCTGCCATGCAAAGGGTTCCAATGATTTATAGCACAAAAAGGACACACCAAGGCTACCTGTGACACTGCGCCTCAGGCAAAGCAGCAGCCTTGCGATACTACTGCCACAGGCCCAGGGCTTTTTCTCCAGAAGCCACTTAGACTAATGGAAACAGTGCAACACAAACCCCGGGGTGCTCAACACTGTGCAAACTGGTTAATCACTCCAGTTCCAAAACGACCCTCCTTTTCCAGGGCACGACAATAACAACTGTCACGGACCCATAGGCTCAGGAGGTAGCAGCTTTGCTGCAAAAGCAGGCCATTTACACAGTATACCCCCCAGCAAGAATGGGGGGGTTCTACTCCGGGTATTATCTAGTGCCAAAACGGGATGGTGTCCACAGACTGATCCTCAATCTCAGGCAGGTCAACCTGTATCAGATGGTTCAAGATGCTGACTTCAAAATGGCTCCTGAAGAATGTCTATTTCCACATCCGAGTAAAACCAGCACATAGGAAATACCTGAGGTTTGCCTTTCAGGGAACAGTTTACCAGTTCTGTGTCCTACCATTCAGTCTCTCTCTTATCCTACATGTTTTTATGAAATGCATAGAGGCTATTCTAGTCCCACTGAGACTCAGAGGCATCAGAGTCCTTAATTATCTGGACGACTGGCTCATCTGCACAGAGGAAACACCCATTTTGTAATGGTTAATATTCTTGATAATAACGTTCTTCATTCCACATTTAAATGAGTAAATGTGGAGGATTTAAAAGACTATTTAATTGTTTCACAGCCAAACCCTGTAAATTAAATTGATTTAACTATTATTACAGTATTGTTATTATGGTATATCTTTTTGTTTAGATCGGTCTGGTTTTATAGTAATAACCTGCCTGGGTGGTTTACTTAGTCAATTTTCCTTTAGGCCCACCAAGTCTGCCATTTACAGTGGAGCTTTTACAATCGCCAGGAAGTCAGAAAAAAATATTTTCCAGTCAGGTATTGTTTGAAAACCTCTGGGCTATACAATAGACAAGAACAATTTAATTCTGTATTGTATATCAACATTCCCCCCATCTTGTGGACCTCGGTTTTAGTTTGTAAACCATATATCTCTTCCTTGGATCCTTAGGAACCCAGTAAAGCGACATGAAATGTAGCAGAACACAGAAGTTGGTTCATAGCAAAATAAACAACTTGTCATTGACTTAAATGGGAGCAAGCTATGCTTGATTAACAGTTTGTGTTTGTTTTTTATTTATTTAAAAAAATGGTATACACATTGGACATGGATAATGATTGAGGACAAGCTTTAAGGTGTGTAAATAAATATAGAAATCATTACATGAATCTAAAATGTTGGCTGCCACATGTAACATTTTATACTTGACATCATTAATAACCTGTATATTGAGATAATTCAATCCTGTTTAAATTCAAATATCCTGCTTTTTTTGTTAATTGACTCCAATTGCAGTCTGTGTCTCAAATTTGAAAAAACTAGTAGTGTAAGGACTGCGTTTAATATGCTGTTGCTTCTGTGCAGGACACGGAAAGCATATGTAGTGCTTAGCAGGTTTTAGGTTGGCATCAAAATCCTGCTTTGCATTTTTTTGACACAATCAAGTGACTAATGCCTTCTAATCTAATACCCATAAAGGATGTTAAAAGCTTCCTGATGCATGGCACTACAGGGCTATCAAGAGACCACGAGACTCATTAAGCCTGGCAAGGCATGAATTGTTGATCTGAAACTAATTCACCTTGAATTTCTGAAGAACATCAAGAATATTTTATTGTATTTCCCCTCCCACCTCTTTGTGCTTAACCAATAGTAAATACTTTAAACATTACACTGTCCACAATTAGAAGATTGGGAAGTAAAACTAGTTCAATTTATTTTCACTCTCAGAAGATGCTTCAGTTGCCTTGATACCCTTATAATCCGCAAGATGAATAATTTAATTTCTAGAAACAGTAGAAGTAATAATTTTCCTCTTGAATGTAATAATCCTCTTATTTAAATTAGCTTTTAAAATAGAACGGGTTACTGTGAAAATTCTCAATTGCAAGATACAAGAAAGAAACAAAAACCCCTCTCAGCATTGAAATGTTCGCATTAGCTGACAATCAATACTGTTGTCGGTCAATTATCCTTTTTTTCTCTTTTCCATGTAGCTTGTGCAATACATGTATTTGTATTTGAGCTGTTGATTATATTTAAATGCATGCAGCTGCTGTAATGTGACTGATAATGTAAATAATGAATGTTGCTAGTTTTGTAACATAAAGATAGGGAAATCACACTTTGATAAATTGGGCCCACAGTTTGTTTCAATTGTAGATGTTTAGCCTCACAAATAGTATTATGTTTTTCTTCGAGGAATATATATATATATTTTTAAGTAGGCACAAATTACAGGATAAGAGCAAGAACATTTTAACTAACAAAATCATGGTTGAGATATGAGCATTAAAATAGTTTTAACCTCTTTGTTGCCAGGGGTAGTTGTCACCTCCCTGGCCACAGGAATTCTATAATTTTTGCAATACATTCCTGTGAGGCGTGTGAGTAAAAATGGATTTTCCAGACAGTGATTTACGTGTAAAAATTAAAATTTTATTTAATATTACACAGAAAAAAAAAGAAAAATAACAAAGAAGGATGTGAGGGAGGGAGTGCTGGAGTAATCAAAAATAAAGGAACGGAAGCCTCTTAGTCCTCTTCGCGCTCTGCTTAAATCCAAAAATAAAACAAAAAGGAATAAAAACAGAAAAGAGCCAAGTTAGTAAGGCCTCCGTTCGTGACACAGTCCAAATTCCCACGTACTTCCCTCCAGCCTTTTTTTCCCCCGCCTCTATTCCTTAGGACCAACCACGAACACAGTAGCACGTCCCTTTAGTATGCAAACCCCGCCCCGGTAGTCAGTGGATCACCAATCCCAAACTGACAGGTATCCTTAATTTCATTTGACTCCAGTGGCTGGAATTTACATACTCGTACTTCCGCCCCTCACCAAGGTGCCGCCCCTCAAAAAGATGACTTTTGTCATGGTCACAAGACCTTGGTAAGGGAAGTCCCAAGTTGGTTTGATGCCTTCTACTGTTGGGAGGCTGAATTGCAGACCGAAACCCCTTTGACTCATCACAATTCCTTTAATCACGATTAATATATCCGCCTTTTAGTGTGTCCAAGCAAACCTTATACCGTTTTGTTCAGCACACATTGAACTTTTCACTGGTATAAACCGCATGTGGATCTCTGGTAAGATTACCAAAATATTGAGCCATAACTGCAAAAAAAAAAAAAAAAAAGGAAAAATCATACATTATCATCTTGGTTTTGTTCCAGATTGTGCCTGTTGTTTCATAAGGCAATGTTGAAAGCTATATATTGTTGAATTTGTCTTTCAACATGCTTCAATAGGTTTCTAATTTAAAAAAAAAAAGTGTAACTACAATGAATAAACTGAAAGTTAAAAAAGGGTAAAAAAGGAAGATTTCGATTAGATTATAAATGGTTACTAATAAAAAAAAAAAAAAAGGTTTCCAACAGCAGTAACCAGAAGAGTGTTTTTCTGAAACTGCAGGAAATGCAACAAACAAAAATATATGTTGTTGGTAGTTATAAAAAAAAAGAAAAGAGAAATATCACAATGAAAAATATATAACAGGTTGGGATAAATAAAAAAAAAATATATAAACTTCATTCCAGTACACCAGCTTCTTGTGGTAGATTTCAAAGCAGCCATCTAAACAAAGTCCAGGCTGGGTGGGACATTGCGGACAGTAAAATCTGGAGTCTCGCCTTACATCCTTTTTGTAAGACTGCACTTTTTTCTGTGCTTTTTCCTTCCTAGTTGTTGGGTTGATGTGTCTGCAAAAAATGCCTTTCAGTGAATCTGGTGACATTTTCTGACTTCTCACTGTCAGGCATATCTTCCTGCTCAAACAGGAGACTTGAAATAATTGCAGTCAGAAGCTGCAGAAATAACATAAAAGGACCAGATGCTGAGGACTTGTAAATTTACAAATGAATAGTGTATTGCCAGCTGCTCAAGATATACGGCCAATTTCTTATACCATGCCATGGTCACGTTTCAGTTGTTTTCAAATGGGGGGGGGGCAGCCAGGCGGATCAAGTTTACTGTCTTTCCCTTCATAAATTCTAAAGAACTGCATGTACCCAGTAGAACTCTAACAGAGTTTGTACAGTTTAACCTCGTACCGGGCGCACTTCAGGGGAATGTATTGCTTGAATACAATCCTCCCCTTGTATAATAAGAGGGACTCATCCACAGATATATTCTGGGTGGGGGTGTACATATGACAGAATGTATTTGAGAGGCGATCATGTTCGGGTGATCCCTTGGCAGAGCCTGTTCATTATCAGTGTAATGCAGAAACCGGAGTAGTAGTTTAGTTCCTACTCATCACTGCAAACTGGATCCAGACTTTCACCACTTTCACCACTGCTGTTCTCATTTGGGATGTCAGAGGGCTGAAACTCAGATTCAGAGCTGTCCCATGCAAAAAACTCAGGATCGGAATCTCCACTGTCCAGTAAATCTAGGACTCCCTCTGTCCTGTAACGCCTTGCCATTTTTTTAACTGCAGTACACAATACACTACTGTACAACACCTCACAGCTAAATATAAATTACAAAGCTATGGAAGATATAATAAATATGAAAGATGTATAAAATTTGTAAATTAACTATTTATTTTTCTGTAAATTCAAAAAGAGCTTCTCAATATTATTTCTCAAAAATAGCTAGGCTATACTTGGTATTTGAATCTCAATGTGTTCACCCAAATGTGAGGTTCCTTAAAACTTGATAAACTAAAGTAAAATGTATAAGCTAGAAAAAAAAAAACCTCAGGTAAAACACTGACATAAAAAAGTACTAACACAATAAATTCCCTCACAGTAACTCAAAAGAGCATCCCAACATTATTTCTCAAAAATAGCTTTATGTGTTATCTAAATCTGTATGTCGATGTGTTCAGCCAAATGTGAGGTGTAATAAACGTGGTAATCGAAAGTAAAATCAATAAATAAATCAATAAATAAATAAATAAAAAAGAAAAACAAGGAAAGAAAAAAGAAACAAACTGAGGAAAAATCTTGCAAAAGTATAAAATTCAGGGAATATATCACACATATAAATGTCATTTGCGGGGGGAAAAAAAAATGATATAACATATTGATAAACATACAGAAGACTTTTTTAAAAGTTAAGCGATGAACAGCAGTCTTAACCACTCCTCCTTGTTTCAGATACTACTACATAGCAGTCTAGTCACACCTCCCAAACTTTTTTTTTTTTTTTACGCTTTTTGATCATGCATTTTGAACCAATAAAATGATCAGAAAATGTTCCAGCTCCCATCACATGTTTCATTTGTAGCAGGAAAAGGTCCTAATCATGGCAAGCTTTTTTAAATGGTGAAAAGACTTTTCAGGGCACCTCGACAAGTTGGACGTACCAGGAACGTCCTAAGGGCACTTTAGCGACATATATTTAGTTCATGCCAGATATGTCCTAAGGGTACTGAAGTGATTAATATCCATGATGCATACTCCAGAACCGATCATATTTTGTTGTTTTTTTTTTATTACTTTGTTGTTACACTGCTTTTGCAATATTGGTTTTCACAACATGTTTGTAAGGACCAGATGTGTAGGGACCAGAATTGTTTAGATAGACACACAAAGGGACATAATTATATATATATATATATATATATATATATATATATATATATATATATATATATATAATATATATATATATGATAATGTATTAACTACTATTAAATATGTTTGACAGTTTTAGCCTTAAATCTGGTTCCAGATCCTGCCTACACCGATACTTTGAATTCAACCCAACAAGTGCAGAAAGTCTACTTTCACAAGAGTATGTGGTAGCAAACGTGTAAGCAGAGCTGTCACATGAAAGCTCTGTTAGGCTGTCTGACTCTTTTCATGTCAAGTTCATGTGTATTTCACTGTTAACATTCATGAATGGGTTTCTAATCCACTTGTTTTCTGAGTCGTTTCTAAGCGGTACCGAAGATTAGCTAGCTTCAAACTTTCATAAGACAACACCTTGTAACGTACAACAGACAGCGGTTGCGGCTCCTCTTCGCTACCGGTCCAAATAAATTCAATTTCTAAGTGTACATCCACATTTTGCGTTTAGTCTGTCTCTGTTGCACTTTATACAATATGTGCGAATACAGTGAAACATTTCACACATTAGGGGAATGTGCAGGTTATCCAGATAATGGAAACATTACCAAGGCAAATGTCAAATTGCACGTTATCCAGGTCAAGGAAAAGTGCTGGTTTCTCCGGTAGCCAAAACTCCGGTTTTGAGTCAGCAGCTGTGTTACAGTAGGGCGCCTTGTTCTCAATCTTCTTCCCATCAGTAGCTGAGCCGGGGACGATCTTATTTCATTTAATGGAGTATTTCGAAGATCAAGCAGGGCCAAATTGGGCTCTCTTCCATCTGCTGTTGCTTTCTTTGGCATGTGTTTTAAGGTCTGCACAGTACGCTCCACCATTCTGTTTGACTGTGGATACCTTGGGCTTGTAGTAGTATTACAGAATTCCCATTCCTTTGCAAATCTATTAAATTCAATACTCAGTACCTAATTTCTTGCTTAATTTCTACCAGCCTACCAAGAGTATTATTATGTTTTTTTTTTTGTTTGTTTTTTTTTAATAGTAGTCACTTTTAATTTATTCTGATTACAAAACCTTTTTTTTTTAAATTTGAAATATAGACACTACAATACTATATATAAGTCTTGGAAAATATATCTGGTAACACTTTATTTTAAGCACTGCATATTATGCATTTACTATGTATTTATTTGTAACTAATTAGCACATAATACAAACATGTATAAGCCTCCTATTAAGGGTTTGTTAGGTACTTATTATGCTTATTCACAAATGTGCCTTAATAACAGGTTACTGGACATTAATAAAGGATTTGCATGCCTTATACTGAAGTAAAGACAGTTCTTGGCCACATTAGGTCTTACTAGCTGCTTGTATATTATTAACACCTTGATAATAAAACAGCAAAACAAAGTGGACCATGCATGGATAGCACACTATCCCAATAAAGCATGACACTTACTCCAATGAACACACCACATGGAAAAAAGGTAACACTTTATATTAATGTGATGCTTATTAATGTTTTATAAACATTATATACATATATAATATATACTTAATAACTATGTTATAGAGTGTTGATAAAACATTGTAACGTAATACATTAAATGTAATTCTATATATAGTTATTGCATGGTTATAAACCATCTATAATGTGTTATTAACATTACATATCATGGTTATTAAGTATATATTATATATTTTTAAGATATTAATAAGCAGTACCTTAATATAAAGTGTAACCAAAACACTGGCTTTATTTATAATCCTGGTCTGGTGACCATAAATAACATTTCCCAGGCAATACACAGCAATGGGCATTGCACTGTTCTAAATAAAGAAATTGCAGTTCCAAATAATAAACACAATCAGTAGCACACACACAATACACAAACATGGTCACCAGTCCTGGCTGAGTGCTGGAGTGCTCATGGTGCTAAATAAAATTATTTGTGGCAACAAGTGAAGTGCTTTCCGGGTTTGTGCTGGCCTCTGGCGAAAGCTCCAGACGTGTTTATCTGTCTACTAAATAACAAGCAACAATTAGAGATTAAAACAAATAAAACTCATGATATGATATCACAAACACAGGTCCTTCCAGGTTGTTCTTAACCAAAATGAAGGAACAGATTATGTCGCTTCGTCCCCTTCTTGTACCGTCACATATGACCCCTTGGTTTCCTTTCTGGGTCGATGAGTTAGTGTCGATGAGTAATAACTGACTTACTTTGAACCCTGGGAATGAATTGTCAGGTGGTCCAGGGCACTCTTTTCCCGTTACTTAGCACCCTCAAAGAAAAGGAGGCAGATTTACCACTCAAGATCTTTCTATTTCTGTCACGGTAACCAGTCTCCCTACATTGACCAGAATGTGGTCACCAGCATGTGGTGATGACTGATACAAATGATGTAGCAGTGATAATTGTAATATTTTAAAAGTTGCTCTGTACAGTGGTAATTCCAACAGTAGCTGGAAAATAACACCATTGTGTCATCTTGCTTGTCAAATTTACACTTACCAGTCATGTACGTTTCAACTTGTGTTTTAATTCCTCTGTTGTCTCCCATTAACCAGATTTGCAGCAGACCTTTTCAATGACTTTACCACCACCTTGCCTTGGAGGCTGTACTAAGTCTCAAGGGCAGTTCCCTTGAAGGACGGGAGACTGGGCCCTGGGCCAAATTGTAGCCACACAATCCCAATTAATTACCATGGTTCTGTCTCTTGAATCACCTTAATGGTCACAACTGCAAGACTGATATAAAAAAAAAAAAAAAAAAACTTTGTTTGTTTTGTAAACTAATTATGTGCATAGTTTTAGTAAATATTGCATTTTTCACTGTTCTAAAATTAAACCCATTTTCCATGTGTTCATCTTACTGCAGCACATGTACAAATATACTAAGAAAAACATTATAATACAATTCCTGTATAACATTGAACATTTTTGTTTTATAGAAATTGACAGAGGAGGGTGCGGAGATCCTGGAATACCAGCCTATGGTAAACGTGCTGGCAGCAGTTTTTTACATCGAGACACGCTGACATTTGAGTGTCAGGCAGCTTTTGAATTGGTTGGAGAAAGGACAATCTCTTGTCAGCAAAATAACCAGTGGTCTGGAAACAAACCCAGCTGTGTCTGTAAGAGCTATTTCAAAATGCATTACTGTAATTAATCAGCACTGCTACAGAGAATGAGTAATTAGACATGTTGATTGACAGGTGGAAAAGTACTTTAATAAAATAATACCTGCTAGGATTTAGTGCATGTGAATGGCTTGTTTATATGCTCTCAATGTTTTGTAATAATAATAATAATAATAATAATAATAAATAATAATAATAATAATACCAAACCCTGCAGTGTTTTTATTATATCATTGAACATGGAAATAATACAGCCCATTAAGTAGTGATTTTGTTTAATTTAATTCAGCTTTTTGTACATTTAATGTGCACACCTTTTGATAATTAATTTTGCTAATTATGGGAATAATGAAAATTCATTTTGACCAAAAATCACTGCCTACAACCTCTCTCAACCAGTGCCAGCACTAGGATTTATTTTCCAACAAAACATATTCAAACCTTATTTGATGACTGTGAGCAAAACAGTAATCAAACAAGTAACAGTATTTCCAAACCTGTTAATAAATCAATTATGTAACAAGATTAATCAATTTGATTAATAACTTGATTTATTTAAAATTGAAACATATTAATAGCTTCAAATTGGTAACAAAAACATAATAATCATAGTCATCAAATGTTATCAAGTAGAAAAGTTACTATGAAAACGTTTCTATAACAACACGTCTGCATCTCAAAACTTAGCTCATCGTACAAATTAATTCAATACAATTCACCCCACCTCTAGAGAGACAATCTCTTAGCTCTTATTTGCGAATTTGTGTTTTGATTGAGAGTCTGCCAGTACTACCTTGCTAGGGTTTATTTTTCTAATCCTAGTAGATTAGATGGCACCTGTATATTTTTTACATTTAGTCATTATAGTGGGCTCAAAAAAAAAAAAAAAAAACAGGGCTGGGCCCCCGCAATCAAAGGCCCGGGTGCATCGTCTGCCACACACCCTAACCCCCCCCCCCCCCCCCCCCCCCCCCCCCCGCAAAAAAACAACAAAAAACCTGTTCTATAACTTATTCCTTGTTTAGTTTGTCTTTTATAAAAAAATTTTCATCTATTATTTCTAATGAATTCTGATTAACATACAAATAAGTCAACATTGTCGATATAAAGTCATAATAATGTTTTAAATACATGTTAACATTCAATTGTCCATGTCCGAAGGAATGACAGAAAAACATAAATTGAGAACTATGTAGTCATGTCAAGTATAATTTACAAGGCTGCCTAAACTGGGTGAGTAAAAGTATGAACTCACAACATTTCTGAAACTGTGACATGTTGTTTTCTTCCTTTGTACAGTCTCCTGCTTTTTCAATTTCACGGCTCCATCAGGAATCATCCTGTCTCCCAACTACCCAGAGGAATATGGAAACAACATGAACTGCGTGTGGCTGATTATTGCTGAACCAGGAAATAGAATCCATCTCCTCTTCAGCGATTTTGAAGTGGAGCCCCAGTTTGACTACCTAACAGTAAAGGATGACGGGACAGCTGAAGCAACAACATTTGGAACTTTCTCTGGCAAAGATGTCCCTTCTCAAATTGCCAGCAACGGACACATAGTGCGACTGGAGTTTCAGTCTGATCACTCCAACACAGGAAGAGGATTTAACATAACATACACAAGTAAATATAAAAGTGTATACATATATTCTGAATATATTTTCAGAATATATTTTACAGGTGGAACCTGTTTTTTAAAAAAAAGGCAAACAAATGAGGTGTTTAACTAATAAGATGCAGACACATATTGCATTCAATGTTCTAAAACTCTTGATTTATTTTAAATGTGGTGAACACTTATAAAACAGATATCACACAATTTTAAATTATGTATATAAATAGAAGAATCATGAACTGTATAAAAAATGATGCATGCTATATACAAACAATTATAATAGTTATTTGTTAAGCTGCAATTTAAAAAGAAGGTATTGTTGCTTACAGTTTTCAATGATTATTGTAGCCAGAAACTGGATGATGTGTTTCTACTATAAGATTGTAAGCCTTTCTTTTTTTTTAAAAGAATATGACAGCTGTGGTGTCTAGTTAGCAGCCCACTGACAGCAGTGTGAGCATACTTGAGGTTCAGTCTCTCTGTGAAAATGATTTTTTTTATTCACTGCACATGATTCGGGATGCTATAATAAAATGAGACAGGGAGTCCCAAATTTGTGTATCCCTAATAACCTTAAATCTTGAAAGCACATTGACATTGGCAAAGTAAAGCACTATTTAATAGTCTGTAGCTACAAAATGAAGTGTTTCAGATTTCACTTCTGTATTTTAGTTCATGTAATGTTTACAACATCCCTTTTCTTTATTACTATAAACTATAAATACGATTAAGCAGCTGACAAGTCTGTATCATTTACATTGCACTGCATCCGCATACTGACTCAAAAACAACTTAGCCTTATAATCGTAGACATTCTGCAAATCTACTGGTAAAACTGTTTTAGATTTAGTATAGCAGTTTTACCTGTAGATTTGCAGATTGTCAGATTATCCGCATCATTCTGCGGAGGAAATGTTTTAATTAAAGTAAAATTGGTATGTGCTTTACAGAATGCTCTGTATGTAGTGTATACCGCCACAGAAAGATTTATTTTTCCTAACTGACTGGATATAAAGCAATAATTAATCTCCAATTGTAAAGTAAAGTTATTATTATTTTTTTTTTATATACTTTTTTTTCTTTTCTTGAAAAGACCACACCCATTGTAAAAATGTTGCCATTTAGTTTACCACAAGTGGTTTACGCATTTACAAAAAATGTTATGTGGCAGCCTTATAGTTATAACAAAAACACTATTTCAAAATTAGGCAATCTGTTTTGTATTATTATTTTTCACTTGTGCTAACCTTTGCGTAAACAATCTGGAGTGCTTGCTGATATAAAAAGGGTTGTAATATGCCCCCAAGACATGGTCACTACTATTTTATATGAAAATGAAATTATAAGGAGCCATAATAATGGCTTAAAAAACTTCTCATCAAGTCCATATGTGCTTGTATTTGCTAGCATTTGGGCAGAATGAATGCCATGACCCTGGAATACCCATCAATGGGCAGCGATTTGGTGACCGGTTCCTGCTGGACAGTTCAGTTTCTTTTCATTGTGACGAGGGCTTCATAAAAACCCAAGGATCTGAAACAATTACGTGTGTGATGCAGGACGGAAGTGTGGTCTGGAATGCAGCAGTGCCCAGGTGTGAAGGTAATCATGTCTTTTTTTATTTTTTTGGTGTGTGTAAGTATTTATTTTATTCATATTTTAAAGCTGTTTAACCAAAATAGTAAATATTTTGCACCCTGTCAAGTCCCTTGGGTCTGGGAATCAACCGGTCAAAGCAATAATATATAGGCCTGGACCAAAGTAAAGTGTTGTTTTGTGACATATTTATTTGCATACAAAACAAAAGCTATATCCAAAAAAGTTTCACATCATCTAGAATTGTAGGATTGGGATATTGTTTAAAAAAAGCAAAACCATATGAATGTCATTTTGATCTTTGATTTAACATCATTTAATCAAAGAAACTACAAAAGTCAACTGGATTCCACAACAGCAATAGTATATTATATATGTTAGATTTCGAAATGTAACATTTTCCTTTTTTTTTTTCATTAAGTATATGGAAAACTACAAAGCAGTATGTAATTCAATATATTAACGTAACATTATTTAGCAGGTTTCATTCGACTTTGAGCAAAATGTGTTAATTCTCTAGGGTGACGCAAAAATCTGGGCCACAGCTTTATTTTTAAAGTTTATTCCGGCTTTTTTTATTTAATAAATGCAATTAAAGCACATTCCGGTTCACAGTGCATGTTGTTTGAAACTGTTAAAACTGCATTATGAAATCATTAATTTTAGTTGTATTCATTCTCTCTAAACAGCCATTTTAAATAGCTGGGAAAACTGTCAACTGCCTTCACAGTTAGTCAAGTTTAGCAGTTATATTAGATGATTGTTGTTCAAAGAATGAATATCATAGTTTAGATTCAGGTTCTTTATATTCAAGGGAGTGGTGCCAGTGTACAACCACGAAAACAGAAATGGATTTAGAAATTATTTCAAATGTCAGTAAAACAAATTAAAAGACAACCGCCACAAACTGAATAAGAACATAAAATACCTAAAACTAAACCTTCAAATAGACAATACGACAACTAACTGTAACTTATTAAAATACATTAAAAGTTCCGGCCAAGTCCCTCTGCTGAGAGAGAGATGCTCGTCTTCACTTTTTGTTTCGATCCACACAGACCGCTTCCCGGCTCAGCAGGGTCAGGGAATTACACGTTGCATTAAAACTAGGATAGAAACAACAACAATAAAATGCAGCGCTGTGGCCTACAAGAGTTTAAAAATACATGCAAGCAACTGTTTAAAATCCAGTCTTGATTCCAAACTAATAAAACATGATTAACTTCTGCAAGGGAGTCATAAACACCCCCTCTACAAGTTTCATATAGCCCTGCTGCAACATCCGGGTCCATATGGGTGTGCTGTCCTGTGTATCCTGTCCAGTCAAGAATCTGTAGGTAAAAACCGGTGTCGATCGCCCCACTGTAAAACGTCTTTCACTTTCGTTTTCCTTGCTGTTGCTGCCGCTGCCGCTCAGTTTTGTCTCACTCATTGCGCCCGTTCCTGTTGTTTCAAGCGTGCTGTAAGAAGGGGAACAGTCTTGCACCCAGGCCGCTTCAGGTGCAGGTAGTTAGGGCAATAGTTTCAGTGGTGATTAGTTTCAATTCTGCGTGACAAGTCTGTTCTATAAATTAAAGTACAATAAAAACAAACCACACAATCAATTAAAATAAATAAATAAATAATAAAGACAATCAAAGGCACACGTGTAAATCATCATTGTGATTAAGTGAATAAACAAATCAAAGTAAATAATGTGGTCAGATAAAAAAAAAGTGTTAAATTTTACTGGAGTTGTGACATCTGTGACAACATTTAAAATTGAGTGCAGAATATTTACAATAAAGTCAAAATAGCTTTTGTTTTTAAAAACAAAGATATAGACAGGGGATGTGCAGATCCATTTAAGATGTTTTAAGATGTTAAGTTGGCAATGCAGAAGTTAATTACCACTGATTGATACTCAGATTGTGAAGGTGATGGTATGACAGTTTATCTTCTTGTGCAATTGCCTTGCTATATTTGTTTTTTAATTGCATATTTATTAACGACTGACCCTAGTTTAATAGCAATGCAAAAGAACCAACAATGCAACACACAACCCATACGTGACATATTTTCTTTTAAATTGATCCTGCAATATGGAAGCACAGATGTACTTTCATTTTTCTTTTTTCCAGCCCCCTGTGGTGGTCGCTTAACTGCATCGAATGGAATGATCCTGTCTCCTGGCTGGCCAGGATCTTATAAGGACTCGTTGAACTGTGAATGGGTGATTGAATCAAGACAAGATCATGCCATCAAAATATCATTTGACAGGTCTTTACAATCTATGTATCTTTTACACAGCCTTTTTAAAACAATTTTAGTTGTCTGTCTCATTTAGATGAAGTCCCTTGTCAAAATCCAAAGTAAAATCCTTCTTACGTTTACTAGCTGATAATTATTTTTAGGAAAAAAAAAAAGGTTACTGTTACAAGAAGAGTAAGAGAACACAGGTGTCCTTAAATAAATTTTTCATGGGTGAAAATGGCCAATGATCATTTTGACAAACTCCTGGTGAAAAACGTATCTGTAGTCCGAGCCGAGGCCAACACTGTGGGGTTTTACATGCTTTCTGATGCATTCTGAGCCATTTTGAACCACTTTCGGAAGGACATTTGAAGTTGACTGTGGTAAAAGAAATTCCACACAAGGCTAGTTACAAACATAGTTTTGCAATGTTGAAATGCAATGTTCACTGCAGGACTTACTGATAGAGGGCCAATTTGCCCCCACCCCTACCAAAATTTTAGGGGGATATTTCCTTTAGTGTGATGGGTCAATATGTTTTATGATTTAGAATTCAACACAACCATGGTGTTTGTATACTCACCTTGTGTTTCTGAAGAACAACAAAAAATACAAATTTTAAAACAAAGTTTTCATTTAATCAGTAAGAATGAGGTCTTTTGAAATTACCTTGTTTAAAAAAAACCTGGTAGAAACACAAGTCACTTTATTGCAGCTGTTGTGCAGAATATTCTTTCCTTTTCATTTGTGAACTTAGCCAGGACCTTCTCCTAATCAAACTTCTTCCAGTGAGGTCACTCAACTCTTAAGACAAGGATGCACTATGTCACTTAACAGTCTATTCCTGAGGACTGTCTTCAACACACTTTGAAGCCTGAAGCCCCTCTCCAACAAGACTTAAATGTTTTTTTAAAGACACACATATATTTCCAACTTACAGTCTACGTAAACCTCCATTGTAAAAATTAAGTGCAACAAATAGAAACAAAGATATAATGTTACAATGCGTTTGTCTTCTATATGCTCCAAAAGGATAAAAAAGAAATAAAAATTACATGTTACAGTCCGTACTGTTAATATATGAAGTAACATTATTAGAAAAGTAACTAGCGTTAGTTAAAATAAATAAATTAACAAATAAAATGTCACGCATAATAGCCTGAAAACTTACATATTGACGTACGTTATTCATACAAAAGTAAACATGAAGTTTAAACAAATGTACTGTTTTTAAAGTAGCTTGAACTGTGGTTTTCATTTCACGACTTTTACTGCACTTTAACGGTAAGTATATACTCTAACCAAAACAACAAATAGTACGCATTTCTCACATTCTCTCTCTCTCTCTCTCTCTCTCTCTCTCTCTCTCTCTCTCTCTCTCTCTCTCGTTCAAAATTAATCAATCACCACTTGACAGTTCAGGCATAACTAATCAGGCAGGCATGACTGTTTTAGTCTAGCAAACATATACGTTTACAATATGTTTTACTGTTTTTCTTTGTCCGGTGGAGCATTTTCAAGAACAGCGTTTTGTTCCGAGGTAGACTCTTTTGGACACCTGACCTGTGAATGTTGTGTTTTTTTGTTTTTTTTTTAATTTGGCAACACATGCTGTCCCCATCAAAAGTTGTGTTTCTGCGACAATTCCCGTTGGAAATGTCGCTTGATTGTTGATAGATGGAGTTTGCTGATCTAAAAATAGTTTATTTGGGCATGAATGTCATCTGTATAAATTACATTCTCCAGCAGAAAGACATTGTCAGTGTAAAATCTATTTGCCTTGGATTTAAATTGAAAGTGCAGAGCCTGAAAATAAATAAATAAATAAAAACCCACGTCGTCCTCTGTTCCTAAAGGACAAGGATTTCCCCCCTCCCCCTCACCCAGTTTAGACCCCTCAAATCTCTAGTAAAATAAAGATCATTTGAACCCCATAGTTACATACAAGTCAATTAAATCCTCAGTTACTCTTATGATTCAGCTTGCAGTTTTGTATATATATATATATATATATATATATATATATATATATATATATATATATATATATATATATATATATATATATATATATATATATATATATATATATATATATATATATATATATATATATATATATACGATATATATATATATATAGTCATGCGTAATATGCATTCACTATTCAGATATTATAAAAACTAAAAGTCCCACAGTTTTTTTGATCATCTACAGAAAGTTGAAAATACAATACTAAAAATAAATGCACTCAGAAAAATAGAATCCCAGATTATTTGCTGTAAAATAATATATTTAAACAAGCCTGTAAAAATTACAATTGATTTTAAAAAAACAGCATGTCACTACTAACTACTAACACCAGCTAAACAGAAATTAAACATAATTTACAGCCACTTATACATCATTCATCAGTTAGTACTCAATCCTTTATCCTAATGTGAATGAGCCCATTTAGAATTTTGGTATTATCTCAGTACCAAGCCATGCTGGCCCTACTCCAGCACACACATTCACACTCATTCTTTCAGTTGTATCATTGTCAACTGCAGTGTCGTCAATATACAATACAGGGTAATTAATGTACAATATAAAACAACAGTTTTCTCTCTTGCTTCTGTTCTGCATGTTCTTTTTTAGATACTAGGGAAAGACTGTTGTTTTTATCCAAGATGATCTGTAGAATATAAATATCACAGAACATCTAGAACCACATAATAATATATGCAATCAGTTAATCTGTTTTTTTTTTTTTTTTTTTTTTTTTTTTGCTAGTTTTAATTTAGTTTCCAGTTGATTAAAAAGGGAAGCAAGTGATTGCAAGGATAAAAACAATAGCCAGCAATGATAAGCATAATGTATTACCCGTTAAACTGGATAAAGTGATTGATTAAAATGTAATTGCATTTCAAGGTATTTATTTATTATTATTTTAATACACTACAACTGTTAGTATTAAGGACATTATCTAATTACCTCAACATTTTTATTTTCAGGTTTCAGACTGAAGTTAATTATGATACATTAGAAATACGAGATGGACCTGCTAACTCATCACCATTAATTGGAGAATACCATGGTACTCAGGCTCCCCACTTCCTTATCAGCACCAGCAATTACATGTATCTTCTGTTCACCACTGACAACAGTCGGTCCAGCGTGGGCTTCCAAATTCGTTACGAGAGTGAGTTTTCTGTGTTTCGTTGGGATTTATATTTATCCGTGGGATGGCGTTATTATTCAGCTAAGAATAATATTACTTTAATGTGTTGAATGAATCATTTTTTACAGTTTTATATATATTTCGTAAAATTATTTAATACAGGAGTAGACAACCTTGTCTGTTCCAGTCCATTGCAGGACCTGCTAAATATCTTGCCTTTCTATGAAAGTCCACACAACACCACCAAGGAAGGGGATTGTATCATGACTTAACTCTTCCTTGAGACATGCTCCACTATCTCTGATCTTTGGATAAAATAAACTTACTCCAATCTCCAATACTGCCTATCCAGCAATTTTTATGAAATGTAATGCAGAGATAATATTGTAAAGGAAAAAGGCTTGGCTTTACATTTAAGAGATTATTACTGTACAAAAATGTACCTTCATTTACATTGTTGGTGGGGAATATTATTATTGTTTTTGTTATGTGGTACTTTTTTTAAAGCCACTATGAGGATAGTGTAGCCATAATCCTGGTAGATTGAGTACCTAGGGATATTTAAGAATGTAGTGGATTGTGTAAGTATTGTATATAGTAACCCCTCCTGTGTCTGGTAAAACTGCTCAGGGATCATCTCAGCCAATAAAGTACTAAGTGGAGCACCCATTATCTGACAAAGCTTTAAACTGTTATTATGTTTAACACAGCCACATATTATCCAGTACAAAAACATTACACTGTATTTAAATTCATTTACAAACACATAAAAGTTAACAATATCACAACTATGATCCAGAGAGGACCCTCCTAACTGATCCATTGTTTAAGATTGTTTATTACATGTTTTCTATTTTCCAAAATGCTTACAGGCAATTGGATGGGTTCCTTATTATTATTTAAATGTATAATGCATATTATAATGTATTATACATTATGTTTCTGTCTAAAGAAATACTAATAAATAAAGCATGCAATACAATATATGAGATTCTAAATGTATGCTGCAGAGGTCAAGATTTCCTGCTGCAGAATTTCATGATTGTAGCTGCAAAAGATATCTGGGGGGGGGGGGGGGGGGGGGGGGGGGTCTTTTGTTACACAGAAATATACACAATAACATGAAAAAAGAAATAGTCAGAAATGAAGTTGGAAACGTTGACATTCTCTTTGTCAATATGTCGTGAATGTGGTTCTTAAATGGAAGTTCCATATTTAAAACTGAGATATTGCTATGTTGCTTTTTTATTCTTTTGGAATGTAGTATATACAAGAGCTACATAGTGTTTCTGTGATGTCTTTCATTTCTAATATCTTATCATTTCTGTTGCATACCTTACTTTAAACATTTTTTCCTTTCTATTTTCCATATATTCTTCATTCATTTACAAAGGACTCTTACAAAGTATAACTGATTTTATTATCCTTTTTTTTTGTCACGTTTGGCCACCCAGCAATTAAATAATTTGTTAGGTTTCTGTAATAAAAAAAATAAAAAAAGATAAAATTATTCTTTATCTAAAAGGTGAAAAAAACTACTTAAAGAGGACCATTCATATCATGAAACTCCATACAACAGTAAATGGTAAAACTGTGTTATACAACTGCTTCAAATGAATAACAAACATGCATGACTGATTTAATACCAAAATATAATTGTAAGTGAGCAATTTGAATAATAGTATTGCATTGCTTCCTAATAATGCAATGTAATAGTACTGTTATTTTCTGCTGGGAGCTTCAGGCAATTTTATTTGGCAACACAGAGCATGGTGAATAGCAATATACTGTAATAGTGTTTTATTTAAAATGCAATTGTATTTAAGCACATGCCATTGTTTCAGACACTGGTGCCTCTACATTAAATAGTATATCCCTTTCAGTCACTGTGTGTATAATTGTGCCAAGTTTCCTATCCGTGTATCTATCTTGTAATGCAAAATGTTTTTTTTTTAATATGTTTTGAGAGGGCAACTTCTCGAACTCCATAGATTTCACACAAACGGTTTTAAAATTTCTAAAAATGTACATCAAATGCATCATGCTCATATTATTATGATGAACTGTAGCATACATAATTAGATGTGCGTTTATTTCTGGTAGATATGCAGGCTGTTTCTCAGACACACTTTCAGATAACCTCAGATCTTTGTATATTGTAGGTTTGACTATGTAATCTTAAAATAAATACATAAATAAATAAATAAGTAAACATTCTTGAGTGTGTGAAATTTGCAGTCAAAAAGATGAACTTATTATTGATCACGACTGGCAAGTCAACGTTACTACTAAAGCTGACGAATAAAAGGAATAAAAGATTATTATTTAAGGTATTTCAGTATTAGATTGTCATTGAATTATTGTTGGTTTTTAGGTGTCATGTTGGAGTTGGATTCCTGTCTAGATCCTGGTATCCCTGTAAATGGAAAACGACATAGGAACAACTTTGCAGTTGGTTCCAGAGTGTCATTTAGTTGTGACCAAGGATATACGCTAAGTGATGACGAGCCAATTGTTTGTGAAAGGAACCATCAGTGGAACCACGCGTTGCCCAGTTGTGACGGTAGGTATTCTTACAGTCCTATCTAGAGTTTATAGAAAGAGATTTTCAACATCTGAGGAATAGTTAGTGAACATTTTCCAAGACACCCAGCAGCAAGGGAAGAAATAAAGGTAATTCAAACCTCCGGACTGATGACGAGCCTTTGTATGAAGTTAAATTACAAGGAATTGTGTGTGATTGTAGATTAAAGATACCCAAATATCCAAACTCCTGCATTACAGCGGACCGCACTGCCTCAGGGCTATTGCCTGGATAATATGGTGTGAACAGGCTGGCTGTAGGGGTGACGTCAGGCCAGAAAGGAGTACACAGACAGGCAGTACTGGCAGATAAAACTGAGACACTGCGGCTCAATAAAAGGTTTAAACAGAAAACTAAAACACTTTGACAAAACCAAAAGGCATGTTGGCCAAACAAACAAGCAGACAATAAAGAATAACAAGTGTCATGCTGGTTTATAAGCCAGTACATTTTAGCAATTGTTATTTTAGTTTTTAATCCTTTTTACCTCCTCTCTACACCTGTTTTCCACTCACCGAACACACAACCCCGAGCGAGTGAAACATGCATCTATATATAATGTTGTGCCGGGATTCAATTAATAATTAATTATTCACTTAAATCTAGGCAAGTGAACGAATTGAATACAGCTATATATTTTAAATCACTCATGTTACACAGACCCATTTATATCCTGTGCAGTAATATCTATACACCAACATTAACACTCCACATGCAACAAATAATACATACATACGCACAGCAGCGGGCACTTTCCCCCATACAGTTATCCTATTGAGATTATGTGAACCACTAATATTGCGGAAGTTAAAAAAAAAAAAAAAAAAATCGAACAATTCAAGATAAAAAATTGCATTACATTGCAAAAACTACCAAAACACCTGAAATGCAGATTACCAGTTCATAATCTATTTTTGCTATTTTTTAACAAGCTGGAGGAACTCCATGTCTTTAATTTTCTAGGTCTTAAATCCGATGCAGGACAGAAATAAAATGAAGTCCGTTTTTTAATTTAGAGGGTCCCAGGACTGAGTGACTGAGGGTTCCAGCTTTGGATTAAGGTGCATTCACAGAGCTAAGATGGAAATCTCACATGGTGCATGCAAGCAGTGTGCTTCACTATAGCCATCATCTTATCTTTCATTAGCACTAAATTCACTAAAATGCTTGCATAAAGCTGTAAAATAAAATGGAAATTATTTTATCTGGAATACTGAACTTTATTATTCTGGTTGAAACATAGCTTCCAAGCTTGAACCTTGAATAATGTGCTGCATAGGGAAAACTATCCCCTCTCATCAACTCAGATCTTACACAAAAGAATATGTGCAGTAATTAACATGACACCTTTTAGCTCTCATGTTTAAAGCTTTACAGCTAAGGGATGGTGAAAGGACAGCTAAAACCAAATTCTCAGTCAGGCAAATCAACTACATTCTCAAGGGCTTTAAAAAAAAACAAAAAAACAAAATGCACATGGTTGTCGAATGGAGATTTATCCTTCAAGTTGCCTCAGCTGGCTGGTGCCCCATTATGGTACTTCTCACACTCATTCAAGAGTTGTTCAATAAGACTAAGATCTGATAGCTCAGATGATCAAAGAATTGCAGGTGTTCTGTGTTGCATAAGCATCCCCATGGCAAGTATGTGAGGACAGACATGTAATAAATTATGGTTAACTATATATATATATATATATATATATATATATATATATATATATATATATATATATATATATATATATATATATATATATAGTGACGGATTGTCCTCTGGTCACATTTTTTCCTTCTTGAAATAAACACTTTATATACAGGATGCCAGGAAACGCCGTAGCGTGTGTTTATTATTTACAATGAAAAGAAAATAAACAAAACCTAACCCAATCTCGGGCCCTATCTAAACAGTCCTTTCTCTAACTAATAACGAGGCAGGATAAGCCTGTACCCTCATCGCCAAAACCAATTCACGATCCAAATCGTAATCCCAAATACTTTTCCAGTAGTTCCTTCTCCCGCTTCCACAATACACACAATAACCCACTTGCTTTCCAACTTCCCAACCAAACTCCACACGATCACCCTCGTCCAACACCCACAAACACAGAGTTTCTACACTTGTAGTTTTCTATTAGTTTAAATTAATTGTCATATTCCGGTTCTGATGTATCTTTTATCAGACAGATTGTTAAACAGCTACCCTTTAAACTCATTGAAGAGACGAGATTTTGTGGTCATGTGTTAATGAATACTAATTATTTTATAGTGGGCTGTAAAGCAGCTTTTGTGTCTTTGGTTCTAAGCTTTGCAGTTACATGTTTTTTTTTTTTTTTTTATTTGTAATATTTAAATATTTTCTTATAACTCCTATCTTATTTTATTTTTAAAAGTGAAAATGATTCACATTTGTCAAATAAATTACTTTTATTACAACTTACTGTCTTTACACTGTAGAAAAGGGCAGGTGTTGTGACTCTTGATCTCCTAGTTCGTGGCCTGTCATTGACAGAGTGTGTCTGGTTATACTGTCTCGCCACATTTGAAATTTCTGGCTGTGAGCACCCAAGACGGTGAGTCACAGTACGCTGCCCTACTCCAGCCTCCAACATGTCGATTGCACAAAGGTGCTGCTCTTTTGACAGACCTCTCAAATGGTAGTAAAGTAGCTTGTTGCCTTGAACTTGCTTGGAATTCTAAAATTCTGAAAGTTCAATCAATTGGGATATTTTGCTTTCCACATTCCACATAAAACAAAAATCATACTGAAGTGGCTTAAGAGACATTAGGAATATATTTTGTATTACTTAGAGTCATAAACCTGAATCATCTCTATTGGCAGTGTCTGTTTGATGGTCACATTGTTTCTTTTTAGCAGCTTTCAGGCTCCACGTTTCATTGACCTCTCTGTTAACCACATAGTTTGTTTTGGCAGTCCACTGCACACACCCTCTATTTTTGAGCTTCAGGGAGGTTCTGCTTCATGCCTTCAAATTATCACTTTGGCCATTTTGTCAGAATTAGTGCAGTTCATTTTTATTTGACCCTATGATTTCCTCTAGCTCTTCAAGGAAAACACCCCCTTTAAAAGATGTGTGTTTATATCTCTTCAGCTCAACTGGTGCCTTCATTTCCCAATGAACTGGCTTTCTATCAAACTCGATCATGCTTTCGTCATTTCTGGCACAGTCAGTTGGAGACTCTTAAACACACTCTAGGTAGTAGTCTCTTTCATTGATTTGATCTTATCTAGACACATCTTTCTACTCGAGTCTTCCTTTTCAACCTAGAAGATCTGCATCTCTGTCCTGCTCACCTGCACTGGAAAGAACTACTGAAAACTGTACCTTAGCATGTGTTTTGTTAAACAATTGTTTGAAACCTTGCATGTGATTATTTGACCACAAGCTGGGATAGCCTTGTGACCTTGATAACTGTTATCTGATTGGTGCAACCAGATTGCTCAAAGAGCTATCAATCTTGAACAGACGGCAGCAATAAAAAACATTTCCATACAAAATGTATCCACTTTAACAATCACCAGTGTATAAAGCAATTAGGGTGGTTTTTGTTGTACATCTTGAAGTTAACTATTTACTTGTTTACAATAGTGTTATTAAGTATGGCTCTTCAGTTTTACTATAAAGAACACAACTGTGTTCTGTTAAGTAATGCTGTTATAGTTTTATTTGACCTTTTTCATTTTTCTCAACCAGCTTTATGTGGTGGATACATGCGTGCTAAAAGTGGAACAGTGCTCTCTCCTGGGTTTCCTGATTATTACCCAAACTCGCTAAACTGTACTTGGACCATAGAAGTGTCTCATGGAAAAGGTAAAAAAGAGAATATGCATTACATGGGATGTGAGTGGAGTGCTTTGAATTTTAATTTGTTAAAAGGAAATTTAATACTTAAAATGTGGTTATGCAACATAAATATTTATAAAACATTGAACTGCTTCTGTATCATTCAACCAAACTAGAGAGTAGTCATAGTTTAATGTAGTATTATTTTATGTGTTGAACAAGATTGCACTAAAACTGTTCTATAATTCACGTCATGAATTTTACATATTTTTCCACATCAAGTCATCAGCGTGATTCCAAATCAAGATTTGTTTTTTCTTTCATTTTCCAGGAGTACAGATGTTTTTTCACACCTTCCATCTTGAGGATTCTCATGATTATTTACTTATCGCAGAGGATGGAATCTTTACTGAGCCTGTTGCACGGCTTACTGGATCTGTTTTGCCACCATCCACCAAAGCAGGCCTCTTTGGAAATTTTAGTGCACAACTGCGGTTTATTTCTGACTTCTCTATGTCTTATGAAGGATTTAACATAACATTTTCAGGTGGGATAGTTTTTAATCTTTGCTTTAATTTACTACACCTTGTGGTGTCATTATTTTCTCCAAGAATAAATACTCATTGATAGATGTTTGTATATATTTATGACTAAATTATGTTTGTCTATGGAATGTCACCTTGTGTATAGATACCTTTCTGTGAATGATAGAATTATCAGTAGCGGTAGATTATAGAGCATAAATAACAATGTGATTAGACTATGCCATGTAATTACCAGTGTTTCCTGCACATACACAGCAAGCACAATGTAATTACACTGAAATGGTCTTTTGAATGGCAACACCATGGTACAGGCCAGGGGTGTAAATCTGGCACTATGGCGCTAGATTCTAGCGCCAGGCTACTTCCTATAGTGCTGGCGACACTAAATGCTGGCACCAGTAGACATGTTTATTATTTTTTTTAATTCCTTAGCAACCACAGAAGATTACAGTTTCTCATTGGGTCTGGATTACTCACATTACCCAGGTTTGGGTCATGTGGGAAGTTAACTGCATGTAGCTTGTATCACACACTGACTATTTTATTTAATACCCAGTATTTCCATTCCTGGGGGCTACCTCCGGGATCAGTCTCCCAAATATCCTAATGTGGTTCACAATTAACGCAAGTAGAGGTGCAAAACCATAATAATGGATCGCAGATCACATTTCCATTCTATATTATTTAAAAACAGAGCAGCGTTTCGGCCAGAAGTTCTTAATTAAGTTGTAGTGAACAGACATTCATAATTCATAATGGATCTCGCCATTAAATGTATTAACAAACAACCTCAATTAGTTAATTAGTGATTCAATCAAAATTATTCAAATTGTCGTCATGATTTGTAAACAATACTACTAAGTTACAATACAAATATACCCCCAAAAAAATCTTGTGATTAATTAAAACATTGCATTAGCAAGCACAAGTATCCAGTAATGTATTTATCAGTGAGAAATCAGGTGAAGTAATACTCTTCATTGAGTCCCTTAGGGCTCAGGCTAGCCAATATCAAAATAAGAAAGCTTCACTGCATAACAACACATTTTGCCTATTACCCCCTCTAGTGGGCATCCTACTTTTTTTCTATAACCATAACTCTTAACATAGATGCCGTAAGTTTAGCTTCCATAAAGTGTTTTTCTACTGGGTTATCCCCCCCATCTAATCACACTCTTATGCTCAAAAATGTGTGTATTGGGTAAGTATGTGGGCAATAGTAAAATTAACAGGGAACAATAAATGCATTTGACAGTTTTCAAATATTGTAAAATAATGTTTTGTGTTCGCAAGCCTCTTCATTTTACTGCAAAACTGGTGCTAAACTTTCAAAACAGTTCAGCACCAATTTTCAAAATGATTTTCACCCCTGGGTACAGGCCATTTCAATGTAATAACATTTTTATTCACAAGTCAGTATGTATGAGCAGAAAACAGTCAATACCATGTTATTACATAGGTATGTATACCCTCAAATCTTAAGGTGTTACACCCTGAAAAGTTTGCAGGGTTTTTAAACATGTTGCAGGCTGCTGACTCTTATTAGATATTTTATCACACATCATGAGTCAAAAATCAACTGGGCAATAGATTTCTTAAGATTTACTCCAGGAGAAAACAATATCTTGAAGATCACCCTCCTGCAACAATGCTGGTTTTATGTTCCCACAATACATCCCTTGTTTCAATCAGAGCACCATCATTGTTGCAGGAGGAAAAATCAATTGGATACGCTGTTATGTTTATAGGAAAATGTGTCTTTTCTCCTAGCGATTTGTTCCTGAGAAAATATGAAAAAACTAATCCCCCAGTTAATTTAATGTGATGTGTGAATAAAAATATTCAAAAAATCAGGAATATGTTGAAAAAAAATTGCTGCTGTATGGAAAACATGGGATACAGGCTAAGGTGTTTCTTCCAAATGATGCAGTGGGTTCTATAACACCTTCAGTGCTGCCAAGTTATCCTAAATGTTTTACTAAATTATCTAACGATCCCAAACAAAAATAGGCCTGAATACAAATCCAGAATTATAAGAAAATTAAGCTTTGAAATGGGAAGCTACAACAAATTGAGCAATGGGCAATACCGTTTTTCAATGGTCTGCCAATATTCAATTTCTTTTGTTGTTTTCAGAATATGATCTGGAGCCCTGTGACGATCCAGGAGTCCCAGCTTTCAGTAGGAGAATTGGCTTTCAGTTTGGAGTTGGAGATTCTTTGATTTTTTCTTGTCTCCCTGGATACAGACTGGAAGGCAATAACAGGATCACTTGTTTAGGAGGGGGCCGGCGTGTTTGGAGTGCACCTCTGCCAAGGTGTGTGGGTAGGTGGTCACATGCTATCATTTCATTCATACAGATTTAGATTTAGATTATGCATTGCATACATCAGATAAGAAATCTTACGAGTTGCAAACATCTTTTTTGGGAGGGCTTGGAGAATTTTATTCAAGTAATCGGGCATTTAAACAAATCTGTGAGCATTTCTTCGCAGAAGTCACAACGTGTTTACGAAGTTAACGTGTTTTACTTACGTTAGCAAAAAAAAAAACCCATGATCTAAGACCCTCATGCTACCTACGATGGATGAAATCCCCCGACGTTATGTATACATCACAGAAATACAGCATATAATTTGATATATATATATATTATATATATATTATATATATATATCAAATATACGACATAAAGATTTCACTATATAAACATCTCGTTTTCACAGATCTCCTGAAAACAGCAAGTTATCAAAAGTGCCCAGCCATTTAAAGTGGAGATATCAAAAACACAAGCCAAGTTTCAAGAAACCACTGGGGCAACCTTGGCCAGCACCAAGCAAATAGGCACAACTGTAAAAGCAGTGGGGGTCAAGGTTGCCCCAATTGTTTCTACTAACTTTGCTTTTATATATATATATATATTATATATATATATATATATATATATATATATATATATATATATATATATATATATATATATATATATACACACACAGTGCCTTGCAAAAGTATTCAGACCCCTGACCAATTCTCTCACATTACTGAATTACAGATGGTACATTGAAATTTTGTTCTGTTCGATATTTTATTTTAAAACACTTAAACTCAAAATCAATTATTGTAAGGTGACATTGGTTTTATGTTGGGAAATATTTTTAAGAAAAATAAAAAACTGAAATATCTTGCTTGCATAAGTATTCAACCCCCACACATTAATATTTGGTAGAGCCACCTTTCGCTGCAATAACAGCTTTAAGTCTTTTGGGGTAAGTATGTACCAGCTTTGCACACAGTGTCAGAGTGATTTTGGCCCATTCTTCTTGGCAGATTTGCTCCAGGTTGTTCAGGTTGGTTGGACGACGCTTGTGGACCGTAATTTTCAAATAGTGCCACAGATTCTCAATGGGATTGAGATCAGGACTTTGACTGGGCCACTGTAGGACATTCACCTTTTTGTTCTTGAGCCACTCCAATGTTGCTTTGGCCTTGTGCTTGGGATCATTGTCCTGCTGAAAGGTAAATTTCCTCCCAAGCTTCAGTTTTTTAGCGGACTGAAGCAGATTCTCTTGCAGTATTTTCCCCTATTTTGCTCCATCCATTCTTCCTTCAGTTGTAACAAGATGCCCAGTCCCTGCTGATGAGAAGGATCCCCACAACATGATGCTGCCACCACCATACTTTACTGTAGGGATGGTGTGTCTTTTGGCATGGGCAGTGTTAGGTTTGCGTCACACATAGCGCTTTGAGTTTTGGCCAAAAAGCTCTATCTTGGTCTCATCTGACCACAAAACCTTTTCCCACATCGCAGCTGGGTAACTCTCATGCTTTCTGGCAAACTCCAGACGTGCTTTCAGATGGTACTTTTTGAGTAACGGCTTCTTTCTTGCCACCCTCCCATACAGGCCAGTGTTATGCAGAGCTCTTGATATGGTTGACTGGTGCACCATTACTCCACTCCAGCCACTGAACTCTGTTGCTCCTTCAAAGTGATTGTTGGCCTCTCTCTGGCTTCTCTCACAAGTCTTCTTCTTGTTTGAGTGCTGAGTTTTGAGGGACAGCCTTTTCTTGGCGGTGCCTGGGTGGTGTGATGCAGCTTCCACTTCCTGATTATTGATCCAACTGTGCACACTGGGATATCCAAACACTTGGATATTATTTTGTACCCTTTCCCTAATCTATGTATTTGTATTACTTTATCTCTAACTTCTGTAGAATGCTCTTTGGTCTCCATTTTCCTTCTGATTTACAGCCTTACCAATGATCCTTCAACAGTGGGGTTTTTCTCCAGAAAATGTGACAGCAACTTTAATGGTTCACAGGTGGAGGCAAATGGTAAGGTAATTGTGTCCTCGGTAGGGCAATTTCTTTCATCGGTGCAAACTGGGAGCTTCCACAGTACAGGGGTTGAATACTTATGCAAGCAAGATATTTCAGTTTTTTTTTTTTTTTTAAAAATATTTCCCAACATAAAACCAATGTCACCTTACAATAATTGATTCTGAGTTTCAGTGTTTAAAAATAAAATATCAAACAGAACGAAATTTCAATGTACCATTTGTAATTCAGTAATATGAGAGAATTGGTCAGGAGTCTGAATACTTTTGCAAGGCACTGTATATAGCCCTAACCCTAACTCCCAGTTATGACGGTTCAGAAATACTAAAGTAAATTAACCAGTGGTTCAGCATGTTACAGAGAACAAGCAAAACCTGAATTACTTAATATTTGTCCTTTTAGAAAAAATGTAATTAGACAATGTACAATATAGAAGAATTAAAGAAAATAAATCAATAAATAAACTCAGTATAGTGATTCCTGAAGTTTTAAATAGAAAGGAATAGTAGAGCAATAACTTTTTCTGAGGTCCTCAGAGATTTCTTTGATGATGTGTTTCCACAAACCTGTATGATGAAGATCAAACTCACAAAGTTTCTGATCTTTATATAGGGTGGGGCCTCCCAAACTCACCCCTGAAGATCTACCTAATTATTTAAACACCTGATTATAATTATCCCCTAAATTGAGCTGATAAAACCAGGGGTTCACTTACTTTTTCACATCACCTGAATCTTAATTACTTATTGTTTGTCTAATTCATACATCATTTTGTTTCAAAAGACATGGAAGACAAAAGACATTCAAAAGACATTGGTTAATATAAACCCTATTGGATATTTAAGAATTTTGTTTCAAGAAGGCTATTATGGTAAAACTATGGAATTTTCATAATTATGGGGTTCACAAACTTCTTCTCGGAACTGTGTGTGAGTGTGTGTGTGTGTGTATATATATATATATATATATATATATATATATATATATATATATATATATATATATATATGTGCGTATTAATGCCAGAAAGTCTGTCCTTCCATTTTACAACATTTGCAAGTAGTACAGCAGTAAATTTACAATTTTTAACAAGTAACGAATGTAAATAATGATTATGTGTTATCCTGATTGTATTGAAAGCTTTTATCTGATTTTGCAAACTACCATAATAAGCTTGATCCATTCATTTAGTATATTGTAATGTTTTCTTGTTTAGAAAGTAGTACTCAGGGAGACGGTGTTGAATTCTCAAAATGTTTGTTTTATTTGAAACTACAGAGAATTCCTGTCAGGGGCTGGAATTCACGCCACCAAAATAATAACCCTACATTTAGTCTTGACACTTTCACTGCATATTCTCTCCTGTCACAGATCACACGCTCGCTTAGTCGCACCCACAGTTTCTCATTCAAATTCAGTGCGAGACTGTCTCCAGGCTGATGATGTATTAATGTATTTATTTATTTATGTTTTACTTTTACCAAATATATAGGCTATCCTTCAGCATAGCTAATTCTCAGAAATGAATGTTCTTTTTTTGTCCAGTGGGGACCACAAATAGCGTTTGTGTATCCCGAGAGAGGAACCATACTTCCTTGCTCCAAAAGGGACCACAATGAGCGTTACACTGACAAGAAACCAACATTTGATCAGAATCTCAGAATGTAGATGATGACTCGAAGTCATGAGAAGTCTCAGTTGGCTGACTTCATCTTTCAAAATACTCCTTGTTTTCTCAGCTAATTGTGTAGCACTGACAGTAACATAACACACTTGCAAACTGAAGATTATAGTTTCAAATCCCATGCATGGCAGACCATTTTTTATACAGGCGCTCCACTTACAACGCTTCAACTTACTAAGCAAGGCACTTACGACTCTTGTGCACTATTACCCTGCTTCGACTTTATGATATTGATACGACGTAGTGAGACACAAGCTCGGAGTCCAAACCGCAGTACCTGTAGTGGTCGCCCTGACTCAGTTACTTAGCGTTTTTTTTTTAAGCATGTAACTATTTTTTTAATTTATTTTTTATTTTTTTAATTTATTTGCCGTTAACAATGTCTGATAAGAGCAATTGACTCAAAACTACACCTAAGCTGTGAACTCTGTCACATGATGAGGGGCTTAACTTCAGGCGATCGTATTTCCGGCTAGGTGTACCACATACACACACTGACTATGTCATTGGAAAGCCCAGAGTCTGTACTTTTAATCAAGCCAGATAGATGGCTTTTGCAGTGCCTGAGAAATATGCTCGTAAACACCAGGTGGAAACAGCTAAATAAATGTTTGCATGAGTACAATATAAGGGGTCATTTTTGTAAAAAATATATTATCTGTCTAGGTCAGTCAGGAACGCAACCCCAATTTATAACATTGTTCCTAAGGGAAAATGTGCTTTGACTTACAATGCCTCGACTTACAATGTGACTTTCAGGAACCAATTGTGTCATAAGTATGAGGACTGCCTGTATTTATATTATATAAGATATTTTTTTTTTGCAGGCAAATGTTCCATTTTAAAACAGAAATAAATCATTTAATATAAATGATACAGACATCAAAATAAATGTGTTTCCTATTATATTTCCATGGTGACAAAACAAGTTGATTGTCATTAAACTTGGATTTTCAGTAATATACATATGCATCGATAAAACATGCAAAAAAATACATTGGGAGAAAAAGAAGGAGGAGGACATTTTTAGCTTACTTTGGTAACTTATTTCTCTTACTGTATGACAGGTATTTACTTTTTTTCTACATTTCAGCAGTGTTGGAAACTACAAATTAAAAGTTACCAATACCCTGAAAACATGTAAACTATCCTTGCTGTATAGAGTGTCTCTGGCAGTTCTCGCTGATAACCTTGCGTGAGGAACTACTGTTTCTATCAATTTATCCAGGACACCAGTCAAGCTTCTTTCTTTTCTTTAAAAAATGTTGTGACCTTTATATCAAAGGAGTAAACCAGTGCTAAACCATACTATGCTATACATGAGGCTTGGTGGTCCAGTGGTTAAAGAAATGAGCTTGTTAACAGGAGGTTCCCAGTTCAATCCTAGCTCAGCCACAGACTCACTGTGTGTGACCCTGAGCAAATCACTTAAAGCCAAGGTCCTATTGTAAGTGACTACCACAGCAGTTGTTGATGTATAGTTCATCACCCCCAAGTTTATGTAAGTCTTTTTAGAGAAAACATCTGCTAAATAATATTTTAATTTATTGTCTCAGCCAAACATAAGCTCATGGACAGATGGCCTGACATTCTCCTTTAGAATCTTCTGATACAATGCAGAATGCACGGTTGTGTCAATGATGGTAAGCCATCCAGAAAAGCAGCCACAAACCATCACACTCCCACCACGATTGACGGTTGGGGTGAGGTTTTTCTGTTCAAACTGAGTGTTTGGTTTACGTTTCTCATTGAGGCCAAAAAGTTCTACCTTTGACTCGACTGTCCAGAGAACATTGTTCCAGAAGTCTTGTGTTTCATCTATGTGCTCAAATCCAATTCAACCACACATCACCTCCAAACCTTTTCTTTTTATTTATGGTAGGAACAGAGCATGTATTACTATTCATTATATTTGTTATTGAATTGAAATGGTAACATTGCTTTTATTTTAGTCAGTGAATGTATTTTTGTCTAATTCTTTATCTATGTATTTTAATTGGCAGTTTCTGGCATTTGTGTGTGTTGTTGGGTCTGGTGGCCCTGAGGACTGTCTGAATAGCATCTGCATATTCTGTACTAAAGTACAGTAGACCTCTTGCTTATCCGAACCGAACCATTGTGTCGTAATGTATTGCATGCTGATCACAGCTGTAGAAATGCCAATGAAATGCAAGTGTCATCAACATAAAACTAAGACTGGATAAGGCAGTTGTAGTATGGCATAGATTACACTGAACAAATCATAACTAGGAATTGTGTACGATCCCAACTTGTTTGGATTAGCGATAGTCTTCTGTACAGTACATAAAGTAAAATAAATTAAGAACCAAAACATATTCAATAGAAGAATAAGAACACCAGTTATAGTGTTGCCTATTCTGTGCTAACAGAATAAAAATGAAATGGATTTAAAAATGTCTTGTCACACATTTGTACATATTCCTGCAATAATACAAATATTGAAACAATTGTAATTACAGTGCGCCCCCTTTATAACGCTGTCATTAGGAGCACTTGTTAAGTGACAGTGCTGTTTGTGTTCCACCTTGTAACGAGAATACTAGTGTTGGTGTAATGACAATATGGGGCAAATGGGAGCCATGACCTTACCGCCTTATAACCTGTTCCGCAGTATAAACGGGGAGCACTGTATGTTGAAAAATTTATTGCAGAAATACATACAACAAAGTAGGAAACTAGGTGAAAGTAATACATTAGGTTTTAAACCCTACAGACTGTTCAGAAACACAGTAAGGATTATTATATTAAAAAAATAGTTTTGTCTAGATTTTTTAATTACTCTGTAATCCTCTGTATACAGGGTTATAAAGGCAAAGATTGTGAAGTTAAAGTGTTTTTACAAGGGAGGTTATCTTTGAGTCACATTAAATGGTTTGCAGAAGTGGTTTTATGTCATTTTTACAAATGCATATGTCATAAAAGGTCAAAGGACAAAGTGTCAGCTCTGATCGTATCCATTCCCTGTTCCAATGTTAAATAAATTGGCCTTTTAATGAAAACATGAAATGTCTTGAAGTTCTACCAGCCTTTAGTAATATTTTATAATTCTTGTCAAATCCAATTATTCTGTAGCTACTATAGAAATATTGCAGATATAACTACTTGAAAGTGCCACAGCATGTTACTTGGATGAGTCATCATTACATAGCATTAAACATTACAGCTCAAGTCATATTTATTCAGAATGTTGTTTATTAGTTTTCAGCCCCTGGCAAAAAATCTGCAGTGTTTTACAGGTAGGTGGAATGGAGAATCAACAGAGACAAAGTCAACTTTAATGTTGGTCTGATTTAAATATCTATGCTGTAGAGCAGTGGTTTTCAACCTTTATTTATTTATTTTTTTAAAACTGTACCAATTCTGTCTGGAGGTTTCAGCTGAAGTACCCATTTACAATGTTCTCTCTACTGAATTGAACCATTTTTAATAAAAGGTAGAATAATCTGATTAACAGATCAATTTCCCTGTTTATTTAATATACACTGAACAAAAATATAAATGAAACATGTAAAGTGTTGGTCCCATGTTTCATGAGCTGAAATAAAACATCCCAGAAATTTTCCATACACACAAAAAGCTTATTTCTCTCAAATTTTGTGCACAAATTTGTTTACATCCCTGTTAGTGAACATTTCTCCTTTGCCAAGATAATCCATCCACCTGACAGGTGTGGCATATCAAGAAGCTGATTAAACAGCATGATCATTACACAGGTGCACCTTGTGCTAGGGACAATAAAAGGCCACTCTAAAATGTGCAGTTTTGTCACACAACACAATGCCACAGATGTCTCAAGTTTTGAGGAAGCGTGCAATTGGCATGCTGACTGCAGGAATGTCCACCAGATCTGTTGCCAGATAATTGAATGTTCATTTCTCTACCATAAGCCGCCTCCAACATCGTTTTAGAGAATTTGGCGGTACGTCCAACTGGCCTCACAACCACAGACCACGTGTAACCATGCCAGCCCAGGACCTCCACATCCGGCTTCTTCACCTGCGGGGTCGTCTGAGACCAGCCACTCGGACAGCTGATGAAACTGTGGGTTTGCACAACCGAAGAATTTATGCACAAACTGTCAGAAACCGTCTCAGGGAAGCTCATCTGCGTGCTCGTCATCCTCACCAGGGTCTTGACCTGACTGCAGTTCGGCGTCGTAACCGACTTCAGTGGGCAAATGCTCACCTTCGATGGCCACTGGCATGCTGGAGAAGTGTGCTCTTCACGGATGAATCCCAGTTTCAGCTGTACCGGGCAGATGGCAGACAGCGTGTATAGCGTCGTGTAAGAGAGTGGTTTGCTGATGTCAGCGTTGTGAACAGAGTGCCCCATGGTGGCGGTGGGGTTATGGTATGGGCAGGCATAAGCAACGGACAATGAACACAACTGCATTTTATCGATGGCAATTTGAATGCACAGAGATACCGTGACGAGATCCTGAGGCCCATTGTCGTGCCATTCATCCGCCGCCATCACCTCATGTTTCAGCATGATAATGTACATAGTCTCAATTAGAATTTTGGGATTGACATAATTTAACATAATTTAGTTATTTTATTTAACATCATGTTATCAAAGAAACTTCAAAATGATATCGCTGGAAGCCACAATTGTAGTACAGTATTTTACGTTAGTTTTCAAAATGTCACATTTTTCAATTTTTGTCAGTTTTTTGTATTGTAATTCAATAATTCATTCAACTTTATTAAGCAAAATTAGTTAATTCTAATGGGTAATGCAAAACTTTTGACCACATCTGTAAATATTTATCATGTTACAATTTACTTCCCATCTCAGCATAATTATCTGTGTACCATTTAAGATGTTTACAACATCAAAAGCATGAACCTCAAGAAAAAACTATAACAGACAATGATAAACTTTTTATTAAAGCTACCATAAAAATTATCCAAAGGGACTCGGTGTAACTTTCAGTGGCTTTGCACTTTCTGTAGACTTTTTCTTCCTTCATTTTTCTTTTGCAAGTTAGAAGTGTATACATTTTTTACTTGAGAAATGACACTCAGGATAATCTGAATGTACAGTATATCAAACACCGAAAACAAATTCAACCAGCCACTACTGCTGTTACAAAAATGTAGCCTCGCCTAAAAACTCTCAAAGTATGAGTATTGTGATTATTATTTCTGGTACCAGAGAATATACTTCTAAAAATGCTTCTCTGATTAGTATTCAGCTATACAATGAGTTGAAAATTGCAAAGTTCATGAGCAGTCAAAATCTTCTGACAACTTAAATTAAATAACTACGCATTTTAGAAGGTTAATTTCTTTGCTGACCTTGGCTGTTTATTTTTTGGAGTCAACAGTGTAGGCTGAGACATGGATCAAGGTGTAATAAGATTAAATCGTATTCCTTTTCTGATCAAATGAAATGTTATTACTTCTGTACTTATGAAAGGAATACTGTTTAATTTTCCTCAATATAAGCAGAAGCATTAGCCTATGTAAAATGCGCAGAGAAACATTTAGATTGGCAGGGGATGCTTTCTCATTATCATTGAATGGTACTGATAAACTGAATAGACAGTGCAGGAAATGTCATCATAGAATTAACACATTTTTAACAGGTTCCTTTCTGTTTTAAGTGGTATCTGTCGGCTAAAAACATGTTAAAAAGGAAATTTGGAAATAAAACTATATGGAGGAATTTAAAGGGATCGACCCCCCCCCAGCAGCCCAGTAATTCGAGCCCTGAAGGAAAAACATGTTTTTATCATTCAGTGCGTTTACATGAGCATAAGAATTCCGATGTTTTTCGGAAAATGAATTCTGATGTCAAAAGTTATGTATACGCAGTTTTTGGAAAATGTATTGGAATATTCCGAAAGTCAGTTTTCGGGAAACTGAAGCTAGAAATTTCTGATCAAATTCCAAAAACTAACAAAATGTATATCATGTAAAACTAATTCCGATAGCGTACTGCACATGTGCAAACTTTGACCTTCATTCCTGCACAACAGAGAAAATAACAATAATTTGTAGTCGGTCTACATGCATCCATTTGTCTAGTTAGGGATAAAGTAATACATTTGTTGAAGTCCTATATAATTTTTAGTAGTCCATACTGAAGCAGCAAATGTTTTCCAGCTTTAGAATGACGTGATAAATAATGTCAGCAAAATAAACTGGTAATATAGAACAGAATGAGCTGTTGGAAAGGCTGATTGCCCATTGTGGGAATCTGAATAGAGGTATAAGATAGAAATCTTTGAATTTAAGATCTGACACTTCGATAAAGCACTATATTGAACTGGTCTTCATTCTATTGCAGAAATGCCCGATCTTCAATTGTACTTAGGCTACTACAGTGCTTTGCATGCGAAAATATCCTGCGTTTTCCGAAAACTTCAATCCATGCATACAGTTGAATTCTAATTAGATTTGCTATTGTTAATCATGTAAACACAAAAAAGTGACGTTTTTAGAAAGTCGGTTTTCTGATAAACATACTGAATGTGTTGTTTTTCTTCTATTAAACTAATAGATGTGATAAAGTAAAATATTAATAAAATACCTTATATAGCTATCACATATATGCAACAGCTAACATTAATCTTAAACATTGTCTCAATGTTTTCTTAAACTTTGCAGGATAAAATATACTTCTTCTATATCACATTTAACACAGAAATAAACATAAGGGGTCATTAAATTAAAAAAAAAAAAAAAAAAAAAAAGATTTATCCTGCCTCAAAGGCAGCTTACTTAGATTTTTTTTTTTTAACGAAAGGTAAAATGAAACGAGGATGTGATTCTTTTTTTGTAATTGTTTTAAACTATTTGTAACTTAGACGGTTACCTGTGGTGAACTAAAAGTGAATATAGACTTATTTCAATAGAACAATGTTTCCAAATACATTTGTCATATTTTACAGCCCCTCCTATTGTTGTGGTTGGATATTTTGGCCCTTTCCACATTATGCCTTTAAACCGTATTAGTTGCCCTCAAACCAGCCTCAGGGGGAAGTCTTGAAAATAGGATCGGGGATGAACAATTCACATAATTTGTCAGCTCTGTTTGAAATACAATTAAGGGGACCTGAATTAGGCTCAGGCAAGATAAGATAAGGTAAAAACAAAGATTGTTTTGTAATTAACAGCCTTTCTTGAGTTTAATTATGAAATAGAATCAGCTCAATTTGTTTTAAGGGACGTCACCTGATTAAAAATAAAACCTAAAAACTTCAAGCCCTACTTGTGTATGTGTGTGTGTTTTACTTCTTTTTAGCAATATGGACCTATATTAATACTAAAAACATTATTTTAAAATAAAATACAGTGCATGGTGGGATACTATCATATTCATTTCCACTGTTCATTGCGCTGCTGGGAACTGTAACCAAACTATTTTAATAGTGTGTGTATGCATTTTTTTTTCACTCTCTAAACGTTTTGCGAGCTGTTGTAACCCGATACCTCAGCACAGAAAAGAAATTGATGGAGGGGCTGAAAGGGACATTTATTTGTCCTCTTCTGAACCCACAAATGTCAGGACCTAAACCCAGTAACAATTAGTCACTCCATTAGTCACTTAAGACATATAAATTAACTAGTAACCAAGGGAACCCACTGCCAATTATTGGGAATGCTTTGATCTGGCGCTGTCCAGACCCCAGAACTAGTTCCAGTTAATCTGCTCCATACCATATAAGGGGTGTCCGCACTATCACACACATACACACACACATGTGACTGAATAAGAGTATACACAGCAGAAATATTATTTGTTCATTTTTAGATTGGAAAGGGGCTCATTTTGTTGAGGGGAGGGGAGGGGAGGGGAGGGGTCTACAAGATTAAAGCAAGCCTTTAAGACAGATCCTTTCTCAAGTGAAGGCTTCAATATATATTGCGGATTAGACTGTGGAGCCTTCAAATGTGGCAAATCCAAATTCCCAAAGAACCATCAATTGTTGAGAGAAAAGGTGGGGGAAAAATGCGGTGACCATGTTTTCAACCTTATATATTGCAAAATCACAAGTTGTAGCAGAAATGAGGGAAGGAGTTATTGTTTTTTTTTTTTTTTTTTAAATAAAATCCTTTTCAATAATACATAATGAATAACTGCTACTCTGCAAAAGAAATAAAGAAAACACAATAGAGAAGGTGCTTTATTTTACCTTATAGTACAACGTTTCTCTAGTGGATAAATACAAACAATTAATCTCTCCTGAGACCATGAACTGAGGAATTATGATTTTTGTATAATTAAAAGCAAAAGAAACTTAAGTGGCAAAAAATAACAATAAACGTAGCCGCGTTGTCAGTGTTAGGATTAGAAACATTAAAAACTCAGTTATAATTTCTGCAAGCAGCAACTGCAGGATGATTACAATGTTGTAATATTTAGATATGTAAAGTAAATAACTAAGCACCATTTAAACAGTACTTGCAGGACCTTAGATTCCATGGAAAATATAAAAATGTGGCTTTCATCGGAGGTCTGGGAACACAGACATACAGAGGTTCAGCAATAACTCCTTCCCCTCCAACTTATACCTCTGCAACAGCTTCTCCATCTGGGGAGCAGGTGAAACTTGTGTCGTGCATTACCCCCTAGAGGGTGACTCTCTTAGGTAGATGGAGGGAAGAAACCACTCAAGTACAAAAGTACTCAAGCGCAATCATATCTTTCCGCTCACTTAGCTCCTGTCCCTTAAATAAACCCATCAAAGAAATGTAAGGATGAAAATTTTACTTTAGCATTACCTACTGGAATCATTAACTGAAGAACCATTTGTTATGATTCCAAAAATGCTAAATAAAACAATAGTCCTCTATTCATCAGTGTTCTGGATTTATTCAGCCACTCTTCCTGAGTACCTTGTTAGTGGAGGCTTACTTTATTTTCTGCTGCCTGAGGCTTGCTGTCTACAAACGCATGCTGTCTACACACGTGAATTAAACCATAGGATACATCTTGAAAGTATAAAAAGTATGATCAGTTGATTTGTACATAATGGAACCGTGTGATATCAATTTGAACAGCTGATTATTTATAAAATGGTTTGATAAACCCAGATCTTATGTTACTGTCATGTAAAATAGTAAAGTCTCACCCCAGCTGAGCTTGTGAAATCATTTGAGTAACAATTTTTACCCACATTAATGTATATTCTGCATACTGTATATGTACATATGTACAGTATGTTATTTTTTTTTCTTTTTTACACAACATCCTTGGTGTGAAAATACCTTTACTTTCAGGTAGTCTTGCACTTGCTGTGGTATTTCACTTAGATAGTGAAATTATTTCCACCCCTTCCATGCCTTATTTTCTATTATTAACCAACCAGCTGCTTCACCAAATCACGGAGATGACAAATAACCCCAAAGACACTACTGATGTGCAAGAACCAATGAATTGAATCAAATAAAATACATCAAAAGTAAGACAAGCAAACCAAGAACTTTAAACACAGTCTGGGTACCAGAAATAATGCTTTAAAATAAAAATAGATATGTTTGTGTGTGGGAAGGAGTTACTGTAATATATTTTAAAACAGATTGAGACTTAAGAGTAGATTAACTTTTCCCTCTGAAAATGTACATTACTATCATAGGTACCCTTATATTTTCAACAATGTTCAAAACATTGCTATGATGTCACTCTTTGATCTTTTAGTTGATTAACTATACATATCTTCTAACTAAAAGTTACTGTGTGCCAGTATTTCATATTAAAGTAAACAGATGAAAAATCTTTGCTGATTGGTGGTTTTCCGCTTTTACTCAGTCCCTGGGGCTATTCATGTGATCAATGCAAATCAGGTGCGAAAAAAAAAAAATGTTCCCGACGCTTTAATTTCTATTAAGCTATTAACACATTTCTGACAGTTGGTGATGTTTGTATTTATTTATTTATTTATTTATTTATTTATCGCAGACATTGTTAATGTCTGTAGACCTCCAATCTCCTGGAATAATCAATTCATTAGGCATGTATAGCTCACCATCAAACTGTGAGCACTGTCTCTTCCTTTATTATAAATGCTTTCCTGTTAAAAAGATACTGACTGTACACTTGTGTCTTATTAAACAATAACTAAGTCCGCATATTTTTTTTTTTTTTATTGGTCTGCATGCATACCTGCATACTAGTTATGTGAACCCCTGATTATGGATCAAGAGGGTGCAAGGTGTTGGAAAGCCATATTCTCTGCAGAAAACATGTAGACAGAATAAATTACTGGGAGCACACACTAATATTTTAATCAATGAAAATCCAGCCTCACTTAAAACTGCTTCAGCCAGTAATATTTAGAAGGGTGTTTAAAAAGCTATTCTATTTAACAAGATACTAGACTCTGCTGATTTTCATTGGAGACCTCCGTCTCACTGCACGTAAAGCATTGTGGTATATGGAGAGTTAGACAAAAAATAAATATATATATGGAGAGTCAATGCAGGCATACAAAATGTTGCTGGTTTTCGCCATGTTAAAAAAATGCATAAAACTTTTGAAGTAGATTTCACCTTTGCCCAAGGCCTTTTGAAGAAAACGGCAACATTAGCAAATTATGACAATACGTAGTTACTATGAAAAATGCTATTTTCCGAGCACTGTCCCGTTTGATGGCGCATGCGCAGAAACATCACTATAAAGTAGCGTATTGATTAAATAATTTAACAATCCGGTAACACCGGTTACTTTAGAAATATATAACATTACAACATAAAATATTATCAAGACACAGCAATATAGTACAGTGAACAAACTAACAGCATTTTTTTTTTGTATGGTGAAAACCAGCAACATTTTGTATGCCTGCATTGACTCTCCATAGAATTTTTTTTGCCTAACTCTCTATATACCACAATGCTTTGCACGCAGTGAGATGGGTGTCTCCATTGAAAATCAGCAGAGTCGAGTATCTTGTTAAATAGAAACGCCCTTCTAAATATTACTGGCTGAAGCAGTTTTAAGTGAGGCTGGATTTTCATTGGTTAAAATATTAGTGTGTGCTTCCATTGGCTAGAAATGTTGCAGTGTTTTTGGCACAGTGCTGGATTGACAGTTGGAAGTTTGTCTGGTTGATTGGAAATTTGCAGAGCCGTATAGCCTTTCGTATTAATGAATTGAAACATTAATTATTAGATGAATTAACAAATACGTTTATGAATTACTGTATGACTTGACAAATTTATGGACGAATTGCTGGACAAATTGACCAATTCACAAATTAACAAACGAATTGAAAAACAAATTGACAAACTAACGGCCGGATAATTTTGGCACAAATGGTGCTCCATATCTGTCCAATAACACACTGCATGACTGAAGTATTCATTTTATGGGCTTTATTCCATGGTCGACCTTCTGGCTCTTTTGAATAGTTCAACTCAAACAGTTCAGACTCACCAGTGGTTACAGTGTACTGGGACAAAGGCTAGGGCTTCGTAGCAGCACGGGCACCCTTGCGTAGAAGATGATTCGAGTGTCCAAACCGGGGGTCAGTATATATTATTAACCTTGAGCCTTAATGTATTTTAGCTAGCTGCCCGCATAGATACGATATCTAGCGACGTACACATTCGATTCTCTGGTCTGCCCCCTTCCCGCCATCACGTCCAGTATATATAACCTTAGTGCCACTATTACGGGAACCCTTACACACCAGAAAGTACGACAATGTAAATAAATGCACAACTTAAAGTATTGGTGGGGTTCCTACAGTTTTTTTTGTGGCTTCTTTTGTAGGTTCAATGATAATATTTGAAGTGTACATAGTTTTTTTTTTTTACCTTTAACAATTAAAAGGGAGTGACTTTCTGATGTAAATAAGTTGCATTTGAGAGCCAAGGAACATGAACATTAAAAGAAAAGACATGTTGTACTGCATTTATTTCAGCCCTTGTGCACAGGTATGAAAAAATGGATTTCACTTGAAACTAAATATATATTTTTCACTCTCTAGTATTGGCATCTCTGGGTTTCTGATACCAGCAGTTAAAGTTCACTTATTATTTGGTATACATTCTAATTTCAGGTGTAATCTGAATCTTAACTTCATTCAATTTGGGTTCCTGAGTAATGAATCCAACACAGCAGTGGATCCCAGATTCATGCCAGTTTTTTTTTTTTTTTTTTAACTTCTCCTCACTTTCATCTCTGAGAAAAGTAGTAGAATTATACATTAACATAATGTTTTTTTTTTTCATAATTACGCATTTACTTATATATAAACATCCCCCTTTTAATTTGTATTTCACATTTCTTCTGGACAGTTTCAGGAACAACATCAATTTCATCATCGTAAATCTCAATTACATGGACATTACATGTAAACTAAGCTTTTACATTTCTTTTTTTAACCACTGTTCAAACAAGCTTACATTTTGCCTGAGTACGTCTCGAAAACTGATTGCTGATATTTAGGTCTTCATCTGTTTTAGGTTTGGCAAAGTGATAAATAACATTTTCTGTTGTTGGTTCATGTTTCTATGTTTTTTTTATTATTATTAATTTTTTTCTAATTCCATTTTCATGCTCTGCATATAAAACATAGTCCTCACTATTATCTTCTTTTACAACAAACAATTTTGTCTCTAAGTGGGATTTCAAACTCAAACTCTGAGGAATGACAACATTACCACAATGTGAAAGACAAACATTTTAACTGTTTGAAGCATAACAAAAAAGAAAATTTAAAAAATCCAATTACCAGATTAACAATCAATTGAATCTCATTATTGAACAAAAATCAATTCTGAAGAAATTTTTAAGTGGCGTTTTAAGTGTTGAATTGGTAAGAAAATACTCATCAGTTTTGAGTTACTAATGACACTCAAACAGTATCCCTTACTGAAATCATTGGCCACACTTAATCCTATCTTTACCCATTAAATAAATATTTTTAGAAATTCACAACGCTCAATCTTGCTGTTTCCTTACTCACTGAATTGCAAATAACATGCTTAATTACTGTTTTAATGAATGCAAATCTATATACTTGAAACATGACTAGTACTAACCTTTAGTTCCATTTTGTAGTTGTTCTAACCAATCACTGTTCACATCAAATAACTAATAATCATGCCTAGAGATTTGGTCTTGGCACATCATGATGGTTAGTAGAGTTTTAAACATAAAACAATGATTATGTTTCTTTGCATCTGATTGTACTGTATATTTATTTAATCATTTTATTGAATTTATTTTTGGTTTAATATTAATGGTGTGCACATATTTAAAATATAGTATTTTACAAGCTGTGTACCAAATTTGAAATCTGTTTTAGAAGAAATGTCACCATGCCACCATTTGCAAATTGCGTTACTTTGACATTTTTTAATTAGCAAGTTATCTTGTTCTTTTCTTTTTTCATTTCCTTTTTTTTAAGCTGAATGTGGAGCATTTGCAGTTGGAAACGAAGGAATACTGTTATCTCCCAATTACCCATCCAACTATGAAAATAATCATGAGTGCATCTACAAAATTGAGACTGAAAAAGGGAAAGGAATAAGTCTCAGTGCTATAAACTTTCAGTTGCAGGAGGGGGACAACCTTAAGGTAAGGGTCACAGATATCTGATTAGCTATTATAATGTCATTATTTAATTTTTAAAAAAAAGTAGCGTGTTATATAACTCGTTACATTTCGTGTCCTGTGACAAGCGTTTTTGTGACTACTGTGTACTTTTTAACTACAGTATACATCTGGTAATTCATGTATTAAATGTGTCAAACAGGTTTTTACAGTTTTTGTAGTATAAATACATTTAGTTTTTGGCATATAAACATTGTACTGTATAATTCCTGACTTTCAATCATTTTGCATTATGAAGAGAAAATCATGCAAACTTGAGAATTCAATAAAACCACGAATAACAACAAAACGTCTATAGAAAAAATTAACTATATGATGATAAAGCAGTAAAAGTAAAAATTATGGGGTGATGCAGTAAATGTGGCCACCACTGTCTAATCAAGCAAACAAACAAATTAATAAAAGCGTTATGTACAGTCAAGTAAGACTACTCTCGATCTTGTCCTATTAAACTTCAAAATACACAGTGGTAGACACGTTCCCTGTGTTTTTGAAGTGTATAAATAAAATTGGCCTATAGGGGATACACATTTTTTTTGTTCCTAGTGTCTAGCCTTAGTCAATGGCAAGGCTCAGAAAGACTCCCCACGGCTAATTGTTGCCACAAGACATCCCGGAAGAGAACGCGTCATTGGTGGTGAGGCACCAACAGCAGACTGGTGCATCAGAGTTAAAAAAGACACTTCAAAGTGTGCATCGTTGTAAAATTAAGCACTGAATTGTGCGTTACATGCTAACTGAAACCTCCTTAAAGTGTTTGTTTTTTTTGCAAATATAAAATGGTCCACCCCAGAAGAAACACCTTTGTAAGAAAACAAAAGCTTAGTGTTGAGGTTAAAGAGATCCAATGAAAAAGGTAAGTCCCTTTCTGAAATCTCCTGTACACAGAACATTAAGGAGCAAGTTTGATATTCATGAAGCAATTTTTGTTAAAGAGACCAACAATACCCTTTAGAAATGTAAATGTGGTAAGTGCTGATAAGAGATGTCTTCACTACTGACGCACTAAATACTGGAAATGCAGAAATGAAATCACTCTTCAAGTTTCAAGTACTGATTGTAACATGCTTTTACTACCAGTTTACCCTTTTGTTACTTATTCCCTATGGCAACAGAGTGCTCAGAGAACAAATAGAGATAAAGAGCATCTGCTGAGCCAGATTATGGGGCAACAGGGATCAAATGAAACACAACTGGGAAAGATATATTTAAATCTTGTGCTAGTAGATACTACAGTGCTTTAAGATATTGCACCTGCGTGAGATTGTAAAGTTTCAGGCAAGTTTCACTCAGTTCTTTAAAAAATTGATTGAATCCATACCTGTGTGTAAGTTCAACCAGCATTAATACATTTCTCCTCCTCTATGTAAACAAAGCAAGCTTTCGCTCAGCACCCATCTGTGTAGATATGGCTGTGGTGTAGTAGCCTCAAACTGGCGCTGCTGCATTCTAACAGGTGTAGACTCTCCGAGCACCCCCCTCCCCCACCTCCGCTGCCAATCAGAACCTCACGATCAGCTCAGTTCTGGTCAAGCCTGCCTGTTTACCACTGCAGCAGCGCAGCTGAACCAGCGACAGGGTCCTGAGGAATTCAAAGAGAAGCTTTTACAATGTCAGCATTTTGGTATTAGGCACAGTTCTAATCAGGCCCCCATATTGTTCACCTTGCCAAGCAATACCACAGTTCATAAAAATAGAGAAAACATGCTTGAGTAATTACAACTGGAAATGAGAAGCAAAATGCCTCCAAACGTCATCTTCTTATGTGTGTAAATGCATGTTTGTAAATGCATCTTTATTTGATTTTTTCTTCAATTTGAGGGAGGGAAATTTGGGCTACATCTTAAATTCGAGGAGGTCTTAAATTCAAAGAAATACAGTCATTTCCCCTGTGAATCCTGTGAGTGACGGTCACTAGAAATTTAGCCTTACCGTTTCTCATAGATTAATTCATTACAATGATGCAAATCTTTCAGGCATACAAAATATAATGGCAACAGCAGGTTATGGTTCTTTGGTCTAAAGACAATTAAAGAAGTATGCATGGTTTTGAAAATAAAATCTTAGAATATATTATTGGACCATAAGTGATGACCTTGTTGTACCTTTTAATGGGATAAGTTGTCAATATTTTTCCAACCTGTTATTAGAACGTTTTATGGCAGTGCAAGCTTAAAAATGTCTTCATTACGTTAAATCACAAAACTAATATGATTTTAATATAAAGCACTGTGACAAAGTGAAAACAGCTGCAGGACTGATGCAGTAATGAACAAACAGAGGCTTATAACAATAATAATAAACAACATGTATCTGTCCCACAATTATACATACATGGTCACCTGTCCTGAGTGTGTGCAGTAGTGCTCGTGATGGGTGATACAGTTTATTTTTGTGACAGTAGTGCAGTGCTGTTCCAGCTTTAGTGCTGGGCCTCGGTAACAGCTCCGGAATCATGTTAGCCACCTAGCGTAATGTTACAAGCAAGACGATTACACACACAGACAAACAAACAAAAAACACTCACGATACTGTTTCACAATATTTACAGGGTCTCTCACAGTCTTTCTCAGTTCTATCCAAACAAATCAATGCAAAGGAACAGATTACGATTCTCCGTCCCCTTTTATGCTGTCACACATGACCCCTTGGTAAACGAGTGCAACTGCTTCTCCAATCTGCGTCTGCCACATTGTTTCACTTCCGGGTCAATGAGTTATTGCAATGGAGTCTCGTCCCCTTACTGGCTGGCTGAGTTCCCTTGAACCCTGGAAAAGAATTGTCAGACCAGTCTATCTATGGAACTCTGTTCTCGCTGCTTAGCGCCCTCACAGTCGGGAGGGAGATTTACAAACAAGAATCATTGTATTTCTGTCACAGTCACAGTTACAGTTTGTATAATTATCTGAACTAAAGCATCCATTAGAGTTAACTTATTTACCATTTGTGGTATAATGTTACTAGTATTGAAAGAAATTAGCATTAGAATTTGACAGGGCCTTGTGGCGAAACTCGCATTGCCCATTGAAAAGTCAAGTAGACTTCAGTCACCAGAGCAAACAATCCAGCACCATTAAAAAAAAAAAAAAAAAACAATGCAAAGAGCTAATAAAATAAATAACATTATTAGATCTGACTACCTGGGGGGCATATTATAGACATAAGCATCTTAACAGATTTAAACATTACACTCATATAAAAATATGTGTTATTACCTGTTACTTTACTAGCATAAACCACCAGGTATTAAGTAACTGCACGATTTAAATAATCTCATGTTAGTGGTTGATTTAATATGGTCAGGTAATGAATCTCAAGTTGAAGAATCAGCCCTAGAGGCATAAGTTGTTGAACAAAAATGTGATTTGTTCACTGGCACTTTTTAACATTTTGACAGTTGCATGTTCATGTGTCATGATGGAATGCATAGCAATGTGAACACTTGATTTTGAAGCTTTGTTATGCAGGCTAAATTCAAAGAATGTAATCCTGTTTTCATGTAACACCAGCATGTTGATTTCTCTATTCAAATATACAATGTACAAATTAGCAAAGACACTGATTTATTATATTTATCTTTTAAAGGTTCATGATGGCAAAGATAGTTCATCTCGACTACTTGGCCTTTTCACAAAGAATGAGATGCATGGCGTGGTCATGAACAGCACCTCCAACCACCTGTGGTTAGAATTTAACACAAATGCAACTGGAACTGAGAAAGGATTCCATTTAAAATACAGCAGTAAGTAACTGTACATGTTGTTGTCCTGTATTCATCTAAGATTCAGAAAAACAACATTATTTGCCACAGCTGAGAAACGTTAATTTTTTTTTTTCTTTGAAACAACTAAATGGGCAAATCCTTATTTTTTTTTTAATTTACAAGCAGAATGTACAAATGAGATCGCAGTATGTTAGTAAGCTACTAATCTTTCTTAACGCTATAATAAAAAATAAAGTATTTTATGCTGGACACACTTTATTACACTCGCTATACAGAACTGTATTAACAAGAAAAAAAGTAAATTAAATCAATTTTACTATTAACACGTTTCTCAGTTGTGATTGGCTTAACAGGTATCAATTGAATTCTTAAAGGAGAGTAGAAAAGTAGGGGATAAAACACCAAAAACCAGAAGCCCTATTTATTAAAAAAAAAAAAAAAAGAAAAAAAAAAGCTTCTATCAAAATTTGTATAATAAAAGGTTTTTATTGAAAACGAAAAAACATACATCCAAAACAATTTGATTTGGCTAATTGATACCTGCAGTATCTTGTTTTGTTTTGTTTTCTGTCTATTTATAGTGGGCTTTTGACTAAAAAAAAGTGATTATTTTTATATTAAATATTGCCACTCCAAACGCAACAGTCACTAATATACTTATTGGTACAGCAGAAATATAGACGTACCAACACATAACCAACGAAATTCAGTGCAAACAAAACTATTGAAAAATGATATCAGAAGCTTATTCCAAGGTTCAAACTATTTAACAGAAAAATAAAATAAACCTATTTTAACAGAAATTTGATTATATATATATATATATATATAATATATATATATATATATATATATATATATATATATATATATATATATAAAAGTTAAAAAAAAAAAAAAAAAAAAAAACTGACATATCGAGTTCAATGTGAGAAAAAAGAAATGCTTGTCTACAGACTTGGTCGAAAATATTATCATTACAATAATACATGTTGGATTTGGACAGGTATAGCAAGGGTGGTTGCCCAAAATAAATTTGAGACATATCATTGTATCATTATTACTTTCTAGTTTTGAAACGTTAAAGTGTGTTTTCTCATTTCATAAAAATTATGCAAGTTACACTTTGGAGTAAAAGGTTTTGTGCATTCCCCTCATAGTTTAAAGAGCATAAGTATTTATTTAGTTATTACATGTAGTATTTTTTTTCATACTGTATGTAATAACTCATGCAACTAACTGTATGTTTATGCCGGTCGTCTTTATTTAAATGTGTGTGTGTGTGTATATATATATATATATATATATATATATATATATATATATATATATATATATAATATATATATATATATATATATAATTCAAAGAATTGCAAATCCAAATAGACTTGCAAAGTTACAACATGACAGATTATTATTTTCAAAAACAAACAAACTGTTTGCTTGTGAACCATTCTAAGTGAATTACTACATTCTTTCTGTCACCTTTAGCTTAAATAACATAGAATCGAACTCCCTTTTCTGGTTGCATAAAGAGTAAGCACACATACATTCTCTTTAAAAACAACTCTGCAGACAACACTAATACTACTCTTGTACCATTCGTTACCGAGTAAAATACCCTTACCAAAGACATTACAGCAACAATCAGATGGAGAGGCTGATGCTATTGCCTACTTAATAGTAATATTGTGATAGATAACATACCAGACAAATTAATATTTTGGGTTTTTTTTTGTTGTTGTTGTTTGTTTTAACACATATATGACTCTTTTAGAATTAAAAAGGGTTGACATTACTGAGGTATTTGTAACACTGTCATATTGTAGGTCTCTGTAGTGTCAATTTATACTTTTTAAAAGATGATATGCATTCCTTGTGGGATATCAGCTAAAAAGGAGTAACTGTGGCTGCTACAAAAAGAATCAATCAATTTTATTAGAACCTTACTATTAATCTCTTTTGACGTGGTAATGCATGTGAATGTTTGTGATAAATACTTTTTTCTTGAGTTTATAAATTTCTAAGCACCCCTTAAAATAGCCCTTGAAGGAATCAGGGGTTGATCAAGATTACTAAAGTCAAAGATAGAAAGAAAGATAACTGATATAGCAGCTGCAATGGCATTTAAATTTGAAATGATTGCAATGATTCACAGAACGATTTGCAATCTACAGTTGACATATTAAATAAAGTTATTGATCAAATTGTTGTTTGCTGTAATACTGAAAAAAGAGTTGAAGTTGACATTTCTTGATTGTATTGAAGAGAGCTTGAAATTATATTTCAAACATTTTGAATAGAGCCTCTTATCCCGTTTTAAAACTATTATACTGAAAACAAATATATCTTGATGGTCCATAGAGAATCTCTTCCCAGGACGGCCTTGGAAAAAAAAAAAAAAAAAAAAACTATCCCTGAGACCTGTCTTATAAAAAGTGACAAAGTTTATACCTTATGTTTTCAGGTTTTGACCTTGTGAAATGTGAGGAACCAGGAATCCCTACCTATGGTTACAAGATTCAAGATGATGGATATTTTGCTGATACGTTTGTGTTGTACAGCTGTAACCCTGGATACACAATGCATGGCAGCAGTACCTTGACCTGTCTAAGTGGAGATCGACGAGTGTGGGACGAACCAATACCTGCTTGTATAGGTAAAAAAAAAAAAACTTAAAAAATATATATTAGCGATTTATTTTCTTCAAAATAACTTAAACCCCAAAAAGCTTCATGCATTGGGTCATCTTTGTGTACAGACCACTGATTTGGATGTGTTTTCTATATCTACTTAGTTCCTTCATGTGACCATTCAAAGTTGACCGGAAGTGCAGCATTAAAGTATCTGGAAGGATCGTTCGATACATTTTCTTCACTAAATTTCAATTAAATTACTATTAAAAATGTAATTCAACTTCAGAATTACATTTCAAAATGTGTGTGTGTGTGTGTGTGTGTGTTTCGTATAGGAAAAAGAGAGATCTAAGATTATGACGGATAAACATACCATATTAGGTAAGATTTACTGGGATCATTTGTGAATGCATAAGTTTGCAGCTCACAACTGAAGTATGAACCAGCCTTAAAATATAAAAAAGCATGTAAAAGCAAAGCAAAACCTATGAATTGTGTTAATTACAGTCATAGAAAAGGTCTTAAAACTGACCACTTGTGTAAACTGGGAGCATTTTTACTGCCATACGTAGGTTATTCTAGGCTTTCGGAAACCTAAGACAAAAAATTACTTTGCAGCAGCTGTTGGCCTAAATATGAGTGCCATTATAGTTGAGGTAGCTGAAATGCAATTACAGTCAATGAAACAATTTTCCATTCCTGTGTGAAAGCCATTCCAAGTTGTGGAGTACTGAAGTATCTGACATCCAACACTTTATATCAGCAAGGCATGCAACTAATAACACCCCAGTAGAGGGGCTGCCTGGATTTACAGACAAGTACACTTGTGTGTCATTGGCGTGACAATGCAAGCTAACTCCATGTCTGTGAATGATGTAGCTTAATGGCAACATATATAAAGAAAATAACAAGAGACCTAAAATAGAACCCTGTGGAATCCCCTGCTGATAACTTGAGATAATACCAATTCATTCTCTCCATCGGAGACATACTGGAATCTGTTGGAAAAAGTATGACTGATCCTATGATATGTGATATTCCAGAGACAATAAATGCTGACTGGCATAGATAGAAAAAAACAATATCTGAAAATGGGTTTGTGTTTTATTGCAAAAATGATAGATAAAGGGTTGTAAAGTTACAGGTAGGAATAGATGTTAAATTAAGGTCCAAGAATCCTGTGAAGTTTAAATCTTAAATCAGTTTAATCAGAAGCATAACATAAGGTACATGAATCATTTTTCCAGGCAACATTGATACCAGGGGAGATTTAAGTCTGGAGAAGTCTCTTAATACATGTACAATGTTCATTGTCAGATACAGTGGTAAATGATTTCCACCCAGTATTGTATGTATACTGTAAACACATGTTGCTTGTTTTTATACAGAATATCAAACTGATATAAGCTAAACGATGTTCCTTTGGATTTACTAAAAATTGATTTATTTTGTATGGTGTTAAATTAAATCAAGCAATTAAGATATGCACAAACCACCACCCTTTTTTTTCTATGGGAACCATAAAATGAGCAGTGAAAAAGCATCTTATACTGTATGATGTGATGTTAGCTGGGGTTTTTTATACTTTTTTTTTTTTTTTTTGAGTTTATTTTATATATATATATATATATATATATATATATATATATATATATATATATATATATATATTGTTTTCTCATTGTGTATTTAGCTGAATGTGGAGGCCACATTACAGGAGCTACTTCTGGAAGAATATTGTCACCTGGTTACCCTGCGCCATATGACAATAACCTGCAATGTACCTGGTCCATTGAAGCAGATCCTGGTAAAACCATAAGGTAATTTAAAATTTGTTTGTATGGATATGATGTGCATTGTTGCAGAGAGCCCTTGTGCTTTATGTTTTACGTAGTTGTAGTTTTAAAAAATGGAGTATGGACACTGGCAGGCAGGTTACAATGCAGTGCGTCCCAAGGCTGTTTTTGGGAGTTGAGTCGTCTTCAGTCCGAATATGCAAATGAGAGTGCAGGCTTTCGAGTACCGGAATCTGTGATTTATAGAAATACTAAGAGAAACTAGTAAAATTGTTCAATGAATGATTCAGCCAGCAGTCTGTATCAATGTCTTTATGAAATGGTTTAGCTCTGGGCAGTTTCTGGTGTAGGAGAGCTTAATAAAAAAAATAAATCAAAATAAAAAAAGTAAAAATAATGAAAATGACAAAATAACTAGTTAGAGTTCATTTCTGCATTAGAAACTTTAGAGATAAATTAATTAACAAGAAAAGGACAGGTTGTCCTCAAATGAAGAATTGTCTCTAAGAATACAATTTTCCTGCTACTCCTGTCAGTAAGCGTCTGTCTAGGTGACAGTGCCCGTCAATGAAGGATCTAAAGATTTCATCGATTTTTCTTAGAACTTGTAATGATTTGTTGGGTTAACTAGTTAGGTAAATAGTCTCAAAAAGTTCTTAAAGGATCACATACATAATTAGAGAGAGAGAAAAAAACAACTTTATAAACAAATAACTTTTTACCTGTCCGAGCATAGTATAGTTTATATGAACAGTGCAGGTATCTGAATGGATACTAATTTGCTTTCGTCGGCACAAATTATTGATTGGTTGGTTTTGGGGGCTAATAAAATAAACGTGGACCAGTTGTATCTTTGAGTAATATTTGCTGTCCAATATATGTCAACTGAGCTTTCATTACGTTAAGTCAAAATGAAAAAAAACGGCACTTGCACGGATTGATTTGAAGTTTTATTGAAAGCTCATGCTGCTGTGATGTTCCAGTGGGCATCTACTGTATGACAGAAGCCTGCTAGAGCTGGACGCTGCTTGACTAATAGTACTGAATCGTATACTAACCTTTTTAAGCCCATAAACAAGGTTCCATAGACAGGAGCAGCCTGTATAAAGCAATTACTGGTTCTGTAAATACTTAGAATCTCTGTTTGTACAACTTCAAAAAAGACAATTGTAGAGCAGCTGACACAAAGACAGATATATATATATATATATATATATATATATATATATATATATATATATATATATATATATATATATATATATATATGTGTGTGTGTGTGATTAATACTTGCTGTAGCATAATGCACACTCGAAATACCTATTTATAGTTTATTACAGATCTTCCATGCTTGCATTGTGTGTAGATAGAAAGAAATATAAAGTTTTAGGTTGAACTCATTATGTGGTAACACTGCCATAAATACCGCCAATGTTTGTTTTCAAACACACTTTCCCTTGACAAAGGTATGTTAAACATACCAAAATATTGGAAAGTTTGCTCTGAGCAAAAACAAATCTTTATACTTATATACAGAATACATATAATAATAGATGGACTTAAGTGAGTTAAAGGAAAATAATTCCATCTAGGGTTTCTGTGACATCATAAATTACGAGACTGATCGAGTCATTTATAAACTGTCACAGAAACCTGAGACGGAATTGTTTTCCTGTAACTTACTGAAGAGGCCCATCTATTATTATTATTTTTTTATAATACATGGATACGCCTGTGATGCTAATATCAAAGAAGATGAGGCTCAGCAGTACAGTTGTTTTTTTTTTTTGTTTTTTTTTAAATGTAGTGTTTCAGTGCTTTACAGATGTTCTATGTCGTTATCCGTTTTCAGTCGTCATCAGCTTTATTTGGATGATTGCCTTTACCTTGTTTTAATGTCCTGCTCCTCTCCAGTTTCTCTGAGATACAAATGTACCGTTTTTTTTGTATTCTCGTTTTGTTGATCATTATTGAACATTTCTGTACTGTAGGTATTGTTGAGTGGTTGAAAATGAGACATTTTGTGTTTGAATTGAAAGTGATGGTCTCGAGGAGTCGAATGGGTGAAGTTCAAATATATTTTCCTCTAGAGGAATTATCACTTTTTGACATCACTACTGTGGTATTATGCCTTGTTATTTTTTTGAATGGCTCAGGATGCAAATATAACTTTCATCCAATTATTGTATATATGGGGTCTACTTAAATCTCAATAAATGTACGTATTTTTCACAGGTAGGTTGCGGAATAAAATTAGGATTTCGCAGAAATTCTGTGACCTGTTTAAACATTAAATAACCCTAAGTAGACAGTATTTCAGAACACTATACAGCCTAAAATAGTGGTACGTGCTTCCTTACTGAAACAGAGTGATGTCATGTGTTAAATGCAAGCATTGTGTTAAAGGCAAGTTATAGCAAAGCTTTGCCAAGTTATACAGATGTGGAAATCGATTAGAAACAGCCCCAAAACTCACTTACCCAAGGGCATCTGGCATACTTTAATAAAGGCAATACATGCAGCATGTTCATTGTCATGTTATTTATCCCATCTAATCATTTATTTTATTAGTACTGAGTCAAAACAAAGAAAACGTGGCTGTTCAGGTCTAATTTACAACAACTGTGAAAAAGTAAGCAGCAGGTTGAAGTGAGGTGGCTGTGCTAGATCGTTGTAGTACTGATTTAACTTTCTTTAATGCGTGATTCTGAAGCTATATAACGATCAATCGTATTTTCTCCAAAGACATATTAAGATATGCAAAACAATTACCACTATCTGCATATACAGTTTCTTTGGGAAATATCTTGACACGATCAATCACCGAAATATACTTTGCTTTTTTTGCTTTGTCATCCGTTTATACTATTTTATCTCCAATGCTGAAAACCAGATTTTAGCAACCTAAATCAAAACGATGCAGCACTGACTTTGTCCTACCTCTTACTTCACAGTACAGGTCACAGTTAATCAGTACAGATGCACTGATAGGCTGATTAAAACTTTGTTTTCATTTGAATAGTAAACAAGAACGTTAACCACTTTTTTTTTTGTAAATGTTATTTGTGGATGTGTTTTATTTGTTTGTTTTTTGCTTAAGTGCAATGCACACAATAAAAAATGCCTGTCTACAGAAGGAAGATCATATTTTGTCTATTTAAATAAGGTTTCTTTTTCTTTCCTCTCCATACTTGTTCGGTATGCATTCCCCTAAAAGAGGTGAATTTCGCGCTGGCCCCTCAGTTTCACGATTTCCATGAAATCGCGATTTAGGTAGACCCCTAATTATTTATAAAAAAACAGGAAGTTGTTAAGTAACCTCAACTGCCTTTTATTGTTCAATGGACGTTATAGAGGCTAACATACGGTCATGTTCGAGTACTTATTTCGTTCTCTAAGAGAACCAGGGCAGGCTTTTTCAGGAGAACAAATATATGGTTTAAATAGTGGATTGTTCGAGTACTGGCTTACAGATTTTTGCATACCTAGACAACCTTCAATCAAAAATAATCACACAGACTCAGTTTATTCAAAGATTAACAACTCAGAGTGTATATTTACTATATTATTAACACTTAAATGGATCGAATGATCACAGATCTACTTCGAATGCCATCTCATAGACAATCCAGGCAGTCTGGTGTCTGTGCAAACTAACATCTCTAAAATTAATAATATATGTGCTAGTGTCAGGCTACTCCTTAAAACAAATCATATGCCATACCAAGCTTTTCCATATGTTTCTAAATCCAGAATATATGAGGTCATCTCTAAAACTAATAATATATTACTCTGGTACTATGGAATTCTTATCACTTGCCCCTCATTTACAACACCTGTTCTTTCAGTTAGCCCTGCCTTGGTTTAAAATACATTGTTCTGGTACTATGGAGTTCTATCACCCTCTTCAGGTAAGAATAAAAAGCCAACCTGTCTCTGAGTTAAACCATCTGTTTATTTAAGAAAGTCCTGCCTTGCTTGCTAAAACATTCTTCTGGTACCAAGACCTCCTATAAGATAAGACTTTACAAGCAAGGGGCCTTTGTTTAGGTTAGGCTTCTTCTGAGAAGATATTTGGCTACAAGCACATTCCAAGGGGCACAGTCACGATTAAATTAGGTCATAGATTTTTAGCTGCCTTTCAATTCGAAGATGACCACCAACAATACTTTTCGTATATGCCTGTCACTACCCATACCCATATTCACTGAGTATTTTATGTCAGAGCTGCCGAAAGGCCCCTCCGGGAGGTGATGTCCGATTCTGCCTTCCGAAGGAGCAAATAGTCACTCCTCATTTGCTCCTCACCGCAGAAAGGTAAGGTACGAATCAGTTGCTGTGATTGAGTCTGTATGAAAGAGCTCTCATTCGAGCTTTACTGGAGTTCCCCTGCTTTATTTTTGAAAAATGTTGTTGGACCTCAGCTTCCCTGGAATCAGTAGCTCAGCTTCTGTGAACGGAGCTATAATCTTTGAGCAACTCGGCCCGCCCGCTCAGTGCGCTTGACCTAAAAAAGAAATGAATAAATAACTCTTCCCACCACCACCCACCTGGCGTGGTGACTGCTCTACCCCACAGCTCAGCTGTTATGTTTTGGGTTTTTTTGCAGTAAAAAATAATAATACAAATAATAATACTAACAACTAGACGTGTGCTTCCTCCACCGGGGCCTAGTTCTACCTTGCCCGCTGTTAGTAGACTTCACTGGCTGTCTTGGCCCACCCACCTTGGTGCATTGGGCCTTCAAAAAAAAACAACAGTTCAGCCCGCCCCTACCGCAGCTCTTTCAACCTGTGCTCCATTCCAGCGCACACTGCACACTGCACGCTGCCCTGGTTGTGTGACAGCACGCGGTCAAGGCCAGGCTATCGCCCATGTTGTACCGCGTGTGCTATGCGCTACCTCGGGTTGTGTGACTGCACGCCAATGAAGTTGGTTCTACTGAAGGACTGTGACTCCATATGCACTACCACTCTAGGCATTTCAACTCACATCACAATACATTCTAGTAATGTTTTACCTGTCTCAGGTACCTTTCACAGCATTACTGCATTTATCAGAACGGTTTGGGGTGTGGGTTGAAAAGGCTGAACTGTCCAAAATGGTCCTAGTGTACATGGAGTCATATTGTAACCATACACATATCAGTTATGTTTCTACAAATATGTAAGTGCTTAATTATTACATTCTGTAGCACAAGTTATTGTGATGATCATACTGGAGGTAGCTAGCCATCTGTCTGTATTTCACTTACATTTGTACATGCGAATATAGTGGATTCAGGTCTCATGATCTACAATAAGCTAAGATGACAACTCCCACAGTTGTAGATAACAAATTTGTTTGCAAAGGAACCAATATAAGCTTAATGTGTGCTTTGTAATTTGTTTGCAGCCTTCATTTTATAGTCTTTGACACTGAAGTTGGCCATGATATCCTTAAAGTGTGGGACGGTGCAATAGAAAGTGACATCCTACTGAAAGAATGGAGTGGCTCATCATTACCTGAAGACACCCACAGCACGTTCAATTCATTAACTCTGCAGTTTGACACTGACTACTTCATCAGCAAGTCTGGGTTCTCCATTCAGTTCTCAAGTAGGTACAACTTTTTCAGATGTTTAAAATGCGACATGAGTTTTTATTTGTGAAAAACTCTACAAATACCACATAGATATATACCACATAGCACTGCCCTTCTCCACAGAATAACAGTGACATATACATAACTTTTTAAAAATGAAATATGACAAAGATAATGTGTCATTAATTGAAGTAAAAATGTTCTATGTATTGTGTCAACTTAACCTTGTTTCCTCCAGGTAGGTATTTTAAAGTGTTACAGTGAACTCTTGCTGATAGCAGTTGTAAATATAAGTTATAAGTATATCAAAAACATATATCAAGACTAGGCAAGAAAGTTACCATTACACTGAATAAATAACTAATCTGAACAGGGTACGGTCGCAATTGGTTTGGATTAGCGAGATTCAGCTGTATTAAATTACAAGAGCTATTTTAGTTTATTCGTTATGTATTGCTATGTCTAATTGTGCATTCATTGTACAGAATTATGTAATGTATTCTGGTAATAATGCTTTTTTTAAAAAATTCCCCATTTTGTGGAGTCATCATTAGTCAATTTATGTCCTTTTTTATATAATGTCTTAGCATACGACTACATTTATACATTGTTAATAAAGAACAACATAGTTTGGCATTTGTTAAATGGACAACCAGATAGTTTTTGCTTTAGTTACATGTGTTAAATATCTATTGAACTCGCTACACCAGTTATGTATATTTTAATTATTCCTGCTGATTCTCATCGTATGTAAATACAATCTTATCATGCATCAGAGGACAAAGATTAACGGTCAGAAAATGTGGCTCTTCAGAGTCTCTACTCAGAGGTCAAGTATATTTAAATTATGTCACATAACTAAAGGTGTTTGCCATAATAATTTAGTCTCTTATTGCAATATAAAACATACATTATTTTTTATTTTTTTAACAATTATTTTGTATTCATTTTCCAGTTTTACTCCCCAATTTGGAATGTTTAGTTATTATTCAACTTGGCTCACCGCTGCAACCCCCAGACTAACTTGGGAGAGAAGATGAGCACTTGTGTCCTCCGTTTTTTTTTTTTTGTTGTTGTTGTTTTTTAATTTTATACAATTATTGATTGAAATTTGAGAGACTAGGTTCTAATGATCTTTTAATTTTTTATTCCCTGATTTTACAGCACAAATAGAAATGTTCAAGTGTTTTATAAACTGCACTTTTTGTGATTACTCTCCATTATGTAAGACAATTCTATTAATATTATATAATACGAAGAGTGGTAATTACATAATTTTACATAATTTTAGGTAATTTATTGGATTGAGAATTGTCTGTCACATTTAGAGGGAAAATTTTCTATGCATTAAGAATCCCATTATGTACATCACTGTCATGGTGGTAACGAAGATGAAATATAAATTAATACCAATAAATAAAGATGCACAATGAAAACACAACAGTCTAAGTTTTACCGCAATAGCTCATTGGGCACATACATAATGTGATTTACATTTTAAACAGTTAGCAGATATGTTTGTTGATTGTTTGAGTAGTTTTGCTCCTTGGGATAACAAAATACAGCTTCAGTCATGTGATTTCATAAAAACGGCAGGTGCTCATTGTTTGGTATTTGAGTTAAAATTGCCAACATGAGTTGATTAAGAATCTGTATAAATAGCCATTCGAAAAGACATGATTTTAATTAATGCAAGAATAGCAAAAGATACAACCATGCCCTGCTTGAGTAATGAAGATTGCCTGGTTGCTATCGGCATGATTAAAGGCGGCCTGTCTGTAAGAGAAGTTGTCCGGAGAATGAGATGTTCTGCTTCAACAATCAGCAGACTAGTCCAGATCAACCAGGAAACTGACTCTATGAGGGACAGACCTTGTGTGTCACGTTTCATGCTGAAATCTTATCATGATTATTTGATCTGTATTTTTGTTCACATTTTATGTGATTTTGTTTGATATCTATGTTTCACCCTTAGCGGTCCATTTATTCAGCACTTGTCAGGAGTGTCAGGTCCAATTTATTTTCACACATGCTGTTTATTTTACACACACTGTTTATTTTTTTTCAGAGTAAAACAGGTTTAAAGCAAATGAACATCAGTACTGCATCTCCAGTCAATCCCCACCCCTTGTTTGCTGTATTTTTCACATATTTTATAGACGTGTATACTGATAAATCCTCTCCTGATCACTCGTTTAATCACCAAACTCCTCATTAATGCGATCCAAGTCATTATTGTATTACTATAACATCTCAAAAAGCTCTACAAATGTCAGTGATGTTCTTTGAGCGCTGGATGTGGAAGCAGCTAACTCCTTTCTTTTTTTCGGCTTCATTCGTCTCACTCGGCCATTGAAAGGTTTTCTCTACTTTTTCCGGAGAAAAAATGACTAGAGACCCGTTCTTTACGTCTTCTTGATGATGTCGGACAGGGCTTGACATCGGACTGAAAGGGAAAATTGTAATGTCGGACCTTGTGCGACATAGAACCGCAAAAGGTTAAAATATTTGATTAAATCCATTAGACCAGAGTGTTGCATTTCTTTTGTGCATCAGTATATATTAGTTTAATTTACTTTAATGTATTTCTGTTGGGAAAAGCAAGAAAGGGACTTTGAAATCAGAAATGAGTTACACTGTCAGTGATTGAAAAATAATGGGCCTTTTATACAGTTGTAGCCAATTTTACATACCCCAATTGAAATTTATAATTTCTACTAATTTCTGGAAAACAAATTATAAGAAAAATCTTTTGTAGCAAAAGTTTTGCTTTTGTGGATGAGGAAAAAATTTGATTGTTTATTTATTTCAGCAATTTTTTTGCAAAACTCCAAAAAATGCTAATGCAAAAGTATTTATATCCTAACAAGGAAAATTTAATTAATAGCTAGTTGAGGCATCTTTAGCAATAATAACCTCTTTTAAACAATTAGCATATTTGTCAATGCAGCCGTTGTGTGTGCTGATGCGCCAGGGATGCAAAATAGGCTGATCCAGCATTCAGTGGTGCCAGCATTGGACTTCTGCCATCAACACCAGGCAGAAGGATATCTAGATCATCAGATGGAAGGAAATGCAGATGGCTCAAATTAGTTTACAGTAAAAGAAGCTATGTCTTAGTTGGTGCTTATCTTGGCAAGAGCTGTCAGCATGAAGTTTTGTAGCAGAGGTTTTCAGATGATTGACCAATATCTTTTGGAATGCTATTGAATCCATTTTACCATCGATCAAAACTGCAGATTTATCTTTCTCAGAAAGTTTCTGAATGATGTTTGCAGCAAAACATTAGACCATTAGAACATTAGGTTTACTCTTGAAAAAAAAAAAGGTGTTTTTTTTTTTTTTTTTTTACTCATCCACAAAAGCAGAACTTTTGCTGCAAAAGATTTTTCCTAAAATTCTTTGTTTTCGAGAAATTTCAAGAAATTATACATTTCCATTGGGGTATGTAAACTTTGGACTACAACTGTACATATTGTTCGCGTGCACCTTGTTTTCATCTTTTCAACACCCCTCTAATTTATTATTTTAGCATTTAATATCACACTGAGATCTACACTTCCATCAAGTACTATGAAAAGCAATAAGAGGAAAAATACATAACTATAGCCTTGCAATAGATGGATCCAGGGAGTGTCTGTTACTCCTGAGGCTGTCATATGTTCTGCTTGAGATTAGAAAAATATACTATTGTGCAGAAGAACAGCATTTCAGCATGTGTGACAAGAGGCAGGGGAAAATAATAGAGCATGTATTGCTGCAGTGCCAAAGGTACAGTGATTAACCATACATACTGGACTAGTTACAAAAGCAAAGTCAGATCAGTTTATCAGTATGTAGATTACAAGGTGATCAGCATAGGCTATGGTGAAAAGCTAAAGTGATTATGCCTTTTGGAATCCCATTATTGCATCTCTTCTGTAGATGTACATTTTAAGCAATTGTTGTTATCATAGCATAACCATAATATCATTATATTGTGTAAATGTAAAATATTGCATATCTTAGAATAAGTAGTATCACATGTCTTTCAAATGAATTTTAGATGTAAAATGTAAAGGATCGATAAAACTGCCGTAAACGTTAGTGTAAAACTCCCAAGACAAAACTGTTACATTAATGTATACACAAAGAGATTTGATGGATATTTCTGGTCCATTTCTGTTGTTATATATATAATATATATATATATATATATATATATATATATTATATATATATATATATATATATATATATATATATATATATATATATATATATATATATATATATATATATATATATATATATATATATAATCTGCAAGCAAGACAAACCAGAATCAAAGACAAAAGACAAAAAGAAATAAGAAAAGTAAAGGAAATGTAAAGAAACAAAATGACATACGATGCTACCTACACTTCAAAGCCTTATTTATATTTATGTCTATTTGCATTCTTTCTGCAGCTACGACAGCTACAACATGCAACGACCCAGGAACTCCACAGAATGGCACTAGGTACGGTGACAGCCGAGAGCCTGGAGATACTGTTACTGTTCAGTGTGATCCAGGCTACCAAATACAAGGAGTGGCAAAAATCACCTGTGTGCAACTCAACAGCAGATTCTTTTGGCAACCTGATCCTCCAACTTGTATTGGTAAGGTAACCTAAGGCAGATCTTAAAAGATCCATGGTAAATAGCATTATGCTCATGTAATGTATACATACTTCTTCCATAGGATGCAAGAATATTTTATATTGCAGTTATGTTGCTAGCAAAATAATGAATAATTGGCTCCCAGGAATGTATTCGCTCTGTGTGTGCTTCCTTATGACCTCTTGGTCTTTCTTGAGGCAAAGGCTTAGTATATACAGTCTGGTCTTTGTATTAATGCAGAGCCTACCAGGTGAAGTAGTAGGATGTAAAACACTAGAAACATAAAAAAATACTAGACTATGTGCTTGTAAATGAGGGGAAAATAGTGTGCTAACAAGGGACAAGCCTTGATGCGCCAAATGGCCTTTTTTTAGTTCTCAAAATATTGTTATGTTCTAAAAATAGCCTGGCTTGGTATCTAAAGTATTCAAGGTCTTGCTGCAGTTTATTAAGGTAGTTTTAAAATAAGTTTATTTGTGAAGGGTATGTTACTATCTGACCATCTCTAATATGTACATTGCCATGTGTGTTTGACAATACATTTATAATTGTAATTATTAGTGATGGGCATCAATATCAATATTTCGATATAATATCACTATTGCTCGATATCATTAATTTCCATTTCGCGATATCATGGAATTTTAAAAACAGCAGACATGCTTTTTATTGCTAATACTGCTAAAATATAATCAAGTTTATTTTACATTAGGATACAACAAACCCTATACATACCAATCATTGTCAGTCTCATAGGCAAAAAACCAGACACTAAAGTATTGTTTAACCTTTTTATTCCATTGAATGGTGTTTAGGTGCATTAAGCACGATTGGCCATCTGTTTTGCATTATTTTGAGATATGCGCATGTGTCAGCAGTTCATTGCATTTTTTCTGTGTGATTACTTACACTATTAATTTATTTTTAAAATATGAACTTTTTGGTACTAGATATACTTTTAACACATCAAAACACATCTCAAAATAATGCAAAATTCAGCATGACGCCATACTTAATACTTTTAGAGGTGTCGTGAGTCAGCATTTATACGCAGAGCAGCTGAAGATTCAATTACTTCCGGACTGTGCGCAGTGAAGTATAGAAATATTTTGGTTCTGAGGTGGCTGATGATGGAATAGTACAACAATATAACAAGCCCTTGTTTTTCTCCATGGATATTGTGAAGCAAAGCAGCACTAATTTAAAGTAAGTTATTGATCTTCATATGTAAATATCTGTTAACGTCTAAATATGTATATAGGTTGTCTTATTTATTTTGCTGTGTTTTGGAAGACTTCAATCTTATCAATATTGATATAGAAATACATGCACGGCCTTAATATACAATTTTCATGTCGTTGAATACCACTAGTAAATATTTATATAGATATATATTCTTTGTAAAAAGCTTTGTTAGTGCATCAGTTAGGGTTGATATTAAAACAACAAAAGTAGGGAAATGTGATGTTATGGTTTTTAACCCTCCTTACAAGCAATGGACTAAACATCAAATTTCCCTACTTTTGTCATTTTAATATCAACCCTAACTGATGCATTAATGAAGTTTTCTGCAAATAATGTCTTCCTTTTTGAGAATATATATATATATATATATATATATATATATATATATATATATATATATATATATATATATATATATATATATATATATATATATATATATATATATATAAAAATATATTGAACTATTGCCCTAACATCCTTACACCACAGGTCAATAGTCTCGGTCTGTCATGTGATTGGTTCACATCACTATCAGTCCTGCCCCTTTTCAAAGGAACACCTTTCTCAACTGCACTCTTCACAAGTGAAAATGGCTGAACACCAATTCTGTGACTTAACAGAAAATTAATTACAAATGATACTACAAAAGAAAGATGCTCCAAACACTAAAATAATGATTAAAACGTCACGTCACTGTTTTCTGACTTTCTGAAATTCAAACAAATTCAACTCGATGATGTAAACAAATATGACCAGCAGGATAAACAGTGGATAATGCAGCCTTCAGCAAACCAGACAGGGATAGAAGAAAACTAGATGATGTGAACTTCAAAAACTTTTTCTGTTATTTATTTATGTATTTACTTATGCTGTATCAGCTATATTTCAACAAAATATATAAAGTCACATTTACTATCCAACCTTGCCTCATTTATTTTCTTGACCGAATCATATATTAAATATGTACTGCAGACTCAGCCATAGTGGTAAAGTTAAATGCCCCTCATGAAGACGGGCATTATAACCCCCAGTCGGAAACAATAGTCTTCCCTCTGGTCAATAAATTTTCCACATACAGCATATTTACTATATATATATATATATATATATATATATATATATATATATATATATATATATATATATATATATACAGTACTGTGCAAAAGTTTTAGGCAGGTGTGAAAAAATGCTGTAAAGTAAGAATGCTTTCAAAAATAGACATGTTTTATATTCATCAATTAACAAAATGCAAAGTGAGTAAACAGAAGAAAAATCTTCATCAAATCAATATTTGGTGTGACCAACTTTTTGCCTTCAAAACATCATCAATTCTTCTAGTTACACTTGCACACAGTTTTTTAAGGAACTCGGCAAATAGGTTGGCCCAAACATCTTGGAGAACTAACCACAGTTCTTCTGTGGATTTAGGCAGCCTCAGTTGCTTCTCTCTCTCTTCATTTAATCCCAAACAGATTCGATGATGTTGAGATCAGGGCTCTGTGGGGTCCAAACCATCACTTCCAGGACTCCTTGTTGTTCTTTAAGCTGATAATCATAAGTGAATTGCATTCAAAAATTTTATTTTTAAATGAAAATGTAAATCTTGTCAATTTCAATAAAATGGTCACCCAAAGCAAGGGGATTAAAGTCTGATGAACCAGTGTGTTAAAAGTCTGAAATGTGTATAACATGGTGTTAGAACACTGGCCTAAATATACAAGTGTCTTTGTTAGATGTTCTCTGAGTTAACTAGCATGTTACCTAATTAACCTTTTGTCACCAATTATTGTTAACAGGTGAGGGTCCATGATTACTATAAATATATGTAGCATAGGCACAAGTTTGTCATTCCTGAATGTAAGGGAGCAGAAAATGGCAAAATATGCTCAGTTAAGCAAAGAAAAAAGACTGTAATTACTTTAAGAAATGAAGCTCAATGTTTAACACAAATCGCAAGAACTTTGCAAGTGTCTGTAACTGCTGTGGCCAAGACCATCAAACAATTTGAAGAAACTGGCACTCATGAGGAACAAGGTCAGGCAGGCCAAGGGTGACCTCAGAATCAGAGAACAAGTTCATTCACAAGTCTGCGAAACCAGTGATTAACTGCCCCTGAAATACAAGCTCAGCTAAATGCTACTAGAAGTACAGATGTTTCAACATCAACTGTTCAGAGGAGATTGCGTGAAGCTGGCCTAACTGGAAGAATTGCTGCAAAGAAACCATTGTTAAGTGCAGACTAAGAGGAAGAGACTTGCCTGGGCAAAAAACCACCACAGAAACTGGACATTTGAGGAGTGGAAGTCGGTCTTATGCAATGATGAGTCAAAATTTGAAATATTTGGGTCCAACTGCCGAGTATTTATAAGACGCAGAGAGGGTAAGCACATGAGTTCTGCATGTGTGGTTCCCACTGTCAAGCATGGAAGAGGCAGTGTCATAGTCTGGGGTTGCTTTGCTGGTGACAGAGTTGGTGATCTTTTCCAAGTCCATGGCAAGCTCAACCAGCATGGCTATCATAGCATACTTCAGAGGCATGCCATTCCATCAGGATTATGGCTAGTTGGAGAGCAAGATAATAACCTGAACACATCTCAAAGTTGTGCAAGAACTATCTGGAGAAGAAGGAAAGTGAAGGACAACTCAATCTAATGACCTGGCCTGCCCAGTCTCCAGACCTCAATCCCATAGAACTTGTATGGACGAACTGGAGAGAAGAGTCAAAGCAAAGCTACCCACAAGTGCCCTACATCTCTGGGAATTGCTGCAGAAGAGCTGGGAAGACATGTCGGATAATTTTCTGCTAAAACTTGTTAACCGAATGCCTCGTGTTTGTGAGGCTGTTACTAAGGCAAAGGGTGGCTATTTTGAGGAATCCAAGATTTAGAGACAATTTTCAATTTTCTTGAACATTGCTTTGATACTCCTTATGTTTTGTTTTGTATATTGTAACATGTTTTCACTTTCAAGTATTTACAGAAACGAATACAATGTAAAACATTGTCAATTATGAAAAAAACCTAGTTTCCGGCATATGTACTCAAACTTTTGACTGGTACTGTGTGTGTGTGTGTGTGTGTGTGTGTGTGTGTGTGTGTGTGTGTATGTATATATATATATATATATATATATATATATATATATAAAATCCAGGGCTGGCAATGGAACGTGAAACAAGCAATGTGAATGGTCGAGCAAGGTTCCAGCTGTCCATATAGTGGATTGATACAGACAGCTGGAGCCTTGTCACATATTTGAAATCACTGTGCTGCCTCACAGAATTTAATTAACAGGTACGAACAGATACTATTCTCCAATTTAAATCTTTATGACCCTCTGTTACTAATATCAAGTTCTTTTGAAGTAGATCTAGAGAATGTTAAGGTGGGAAGGAAGGGGAAATACAAACTTAATTAACATCACAGTATCTCAAGTCTCATAGTTTAAGATTTGAAATATAATTTTATAAAGTACATTGGATTACAATTACAAATTTCTCCTACAATCTCATCTGCTTCTTTTTATGTACCAGCTTAAGGTACATCCCTGCACAGCTATGTATTTTACCTCGGTATAACAGCCAGTGAATCTTGTATAATATTGCCAGATGGTAAGAGATAAAAATAACTTCTTGATCTTGAAGTAAGGACCTTATGATTTGCATTCTGCCAAAAAATATCATATAAAGGTTTATTAAATAGTCACCTCAAGAGACATTCATGGCCATTTTTCATGTTTTAATCAAAACAGTGGTTTCCTTCTGATTTTTAATAAACCACTTTTTAAATATTTTTATTTAGAATTAAGTCAATGTACAGGTTTGTAAAAATAATGTAGCCATTAAAGAATATCAATATGCAGCTCTTATATTAAAAATTAATACACTACATCACTCTGGGCCATAAATGTTTACAGCACTGGTAATTGACAAATATTTCAAAGTGCATAGTATGTAAAGTATGTTTTTTTTTTTTTTTTTTTTTTTTTTTTTTTTATATATATTTTATAATCAAGCACTTAAATCCTTCAATAATAAAATGCACATCATGAAAAACTGCATATTTTGGATTCACATATTTCATTTTTTTTTTCACACTTTATTGACTATTAAAAAAAAAAAATTAGTCTACTATTTTTTTATTTTTTTTTACAAAACAATTGTATGCATATTCTTAATGTGTCTGTGTACCCAGGGTGACCTTGAGGGGTCTTGTGGTTTAAATCAATCTTTATTGTCACCTGCATAGCCACAATGGAATCCTCTAAGGTCCTACAAAAGCCACAACATACAGCTTTTAACATTCCAGTAATGTACTTATGATATGCTGGGAACTGCATCTGTTTAATGCAAGTTGTTATTAGTATTCTGGATATAGAAAAAGCCGTTCATGTTTATTTAATGTCTTCCACTTCATTTTAGCTTTATAATCACATGTTCTTATTGCTGCTGTGCTATCACAGAACTTCTGGGATTCTGGCATTCAAAACTACCTCAACAGCCAACAAATACTGTCAGTTCATCTCAATAAAGACATATATATGTCCTAATAGAATTGTACTAGAGGCGCAATAGATCATACTACAGTGCATAGGCTTGCTAACCATAAAGTTGTTTGGTTCTTTCCATAAAAGATTGCTAAAGAGGCATAAACAGAGAATGTATATTTTCTGCGATCCACCATAATGAGTAATACTGACTATGATTAATTTACAGGTGCTGGACACAATAAAATGGAAACACTTGCAATCTAACTGTTGTGTTATTATGCTGTCGCTTATTTGACTTGTCCATTTGTTTCCAAATGGAACCCATGCCATGTATGCTGTCAAATATGTAAACTGCATGTCACAGCAATTTGGAATCCCATTCCTGCCAAGTTGTTGATCCTGGCAGGGGACCCACAAGGAGCACTGTATTGATCAATGTGCTCCCATTGGTTTAGGGAGGAAAGTCGTCTGGGTCTAGTTTGCCTCAATAAAAACTGGATCTCCCTATTTCATGATAGTTTCAGTCAGATATGACACTTTTTTATAGATTGTAAGCCATTGGCCAGTTCACAAAATCATTAGTGTGTATGTTTCCCCAGTTTGAACATAAAGCAAGAAGAAAGCATACATTGCCTTGTTTTTTGGTCACTCTTTAAGGGACTTATTTTGGTTATTAACAAACAGATAGTAAACATTTAAATGTACATTATTTTCTTTATAAATGTTAGTTAATAATATATAATAGGCCAGCTAAAACTGCAAACACCAGAGCCCTATGGATGATCAATATTTAGTTGATCATATGCTTGAAATCAATTTAAATTGTTACTCTAGTAATGTTTAGTAAATCAGGTTTTTATTACCCTTAACCCTAACTGTTAGCTAAAAATTAACAATGTTTGTTAACAGTTAATAAACCAAAAAAAAAACAACCCTTAAAATAGTGACCTTTTTTGTACTACCATAACTCTTAGTATATAGCACATAACCTTTTAAAAGGCTTACGAGACTGTATGCTTTACAGGTCGACCGTTATTTGTGAGGTGTGCATTATACTGTAGTATTCTAAATAGGGTTACTTGTATAGTGTAACATGCAAGTGGCGCATGTTGTGCATATATTAAATGAGGTGATGGGAAACCAGTGTGGGATTCCTGTCTTGTAATGGAAAAGAGAATATGGTTATTATCACTAAAGTAGTATATGATTACTTATTAAAAGGAAAATAAGGTAAACAAAAAAATAAATAAATCACAGTACAGTAGGGTTAACTCAAGGTTTGGTTAATGGTGGCAATGGAATATTTTTTGATAATTTCTTAATTTTCTTTGTTTCTGACTTCAGTGATAGGTAAAACCTGTTCAAAATGTATATCTTTGTGTTGATGCATGATCAGTAGAAAATGCAATTTCAAGAACGATCTTAAAAGAAAAACATCTTCTTATTCAGAGTCTTAAGCTTAAGATGCCACGCATCTAGTTCTACTTCAGCCATTTCTGAATCTCAAAACAGCAATTGTGTGAACACAGTAATTGTTACAGCTGTGTATAATGGTATATAAAACAGGATTAATTCAGAATTTTTCTTTTATATATCCACCCTTACTTTGGTCTCACTGCAGTCGGATATGTGACAGATTAATGCATTCTGAAAATGGCGTGCTGTATTTACAGTAATAAAGTAAGTTTTGAATTGAAGCCTCAGTAAGACGCTACAAAAACATTGAAAGAAATCCTCTTGACTGATACTGTACAATAGTAAAGTGTTTTTTCTTCAATTTCAGGTTAAGACTCTTGTAATCTTTTCTATTGTTTTGCCTCTCTTATGTTGTAACAGCTACCTGTGGAGGAAATGTGACAGGCCCAGCAGGCGTGATTTTATCACCTAACTACCCACAGCCTTATCCTCCAGGGAAGGAATGTGATTGGAGAATAAAAGTGAATGCAGACTTTGTAATCGCCTTGATATTCAAAAGGTATGCTTTAAGTGCTTTAAGAAAATGTCCCTAACTTTTACAGGCTTTAAATGTTAAGAATTACATACCTGCTTCAAATTAGTGGTTCTGGAAGCCATTTTTTTTGCTGTTAGTTTGAAAGTTTGTTAGGCTCTTTTTTCTTTGAAACACTGTTTTCTTTCTTCATCTATGTTTTTGGTTGGCTTTCAGCAGGCACTTTACATCAGCTGTCCATCTCAATGCTTTTCATAACATTCAGGGTAGAGTTGTCAGCATTTCTTAAATATATTCCAGTGAATTATATTGCTTTTTCTTTCAGTTTCAACATGGAACCCAGTTATGATTTCTTACACATTTATGAAGGGGAAGATTCCAACAGCCCTCTAATTGGCAGTTTCCAAGGTTCTCAGGCACCTGATAGGATAGAAAGCAGTGGGAATAGCCTTTTTCTGGCTTTCCGCAGTGATGCTTCTCTGGGGATGTCTGGATTTGCAATTGAATACAAAGGTAAATGGTCCAGGCACTGTAGCATACATCATTTTCAGTATTGCATAAATTAACATTGTTATGAAGAATTTTCAATTTGATTTGTGCCCGTATAGCTAACTCTAATTTTAGATTCCTGTTTATGTCTTCATAGTTTATTCCAGTTATTAAATAACTTGGATTTACTCCAGTGGAGGCTAACAGCTAAATGTCAGACCTCTACACTTTAAAGAGCCCTTTTTTTTCTAAGAGAATCGTGGAGTGTTACATTACAAGTCTGTAATAAAATATGGTAATTAATTAACTGAAACAAAAGGACATTTAAAAATGTTCCTGATTTAAAAACCGTCAGAAATAGAATGTTTGATTTTGATAGATGTCTTTGAAGTTTATACATAGATTGAAGCAGAAATTAAAAGGGTTATTACTAAATATATGTACAACATATATGCTTCCAAATGAGCATGTTACACTATTCTACATCTTGAAAAATGGCATATTTTTTCAAAGTCATCCCACTTAGACCCCTTGCTTTCTAAATATCTGAATTAGACAAGTGCCCCATCTTCATATAATTTTCATAAGTGCAATGGTAGCCCAAACATTATCTATTTACTGCAATACCCAAATTACATTGTGGGATTTATGTTTTTCTGTTTTGCACAAAAAGCCATGCTGTCAAGACTGGTACAAAGAAAACAAGGTTTATTGAGACCATGTAAACAATATTCAAGGCTGTAATATACCAACAATCCCATGAGGCTTTGTATATAAATTGGCTGCATAGGGTAGTCTTTCATAGCAGTCTGTGTGTGTCTGCCTGCCTGCCTGCCTGAGGTGGATGACGACCTGTTTCATGTTACTTTATAGTAATTATATGTGGAGAAGAACAAAATTACCAGTCATCTTACAGTCAAATATGTGGTAATATCATTATATATAAAGAATCAACTGATGTACTACTATCAAAGGAGGTTTCTTGGCACATATGGTTTTAAGTAGTAGGCCTTGCTAATATCCTATACATTTACATTGTTAAAGTGGCTCTGTCCAGCTATGACATTAAATTTTATACTAACGTATAGTTATCTTTTTTTTTTTTTAACTTTCATAATTCAAGCCTAAACAACTTGTGTGATTTTCTGTAGGTTACATACTTGCCAACATTTGGAAACTGTTCAGTGGCTTGTCTCCGGAGAGGGGAGTGTGATACGCATCATACACATGGGAGGAGTCATATGAAAAAAAACACTCATTATCATATAATAGATGTATCCCCCCATCTCAACACGACATGACCATCATGACAGTAAAAAATAAACAGTGAAGCGTTCTTATATAAGTGATCAGCAGATGTGTCAGCCGCACGAAGAGCACAGCATGTGGTTTTCACTAACTCTACTGTGCAGAATAAATGTTGTTTTTTTTTCTATGGGCAAATATCAGGACTTTCTTCCTATGCAGCGGGACTCGGGGCATTTGCTAGGAACTGTCCCGACCATATAGGGACTGTTAGCATGTATGAGGTTATAAGCTTCCTCAGTCTGGTCTATCTCAGGCATAACTGTATCAGTACCTTGTCTGAGGTCACTGAAACCCATATTCAAAGATATTAGTCATACTCAGTGAAGCCTGTGTTTTCATTCCAAAGACATCACTCAACCTACACTTGGTTAAGCGGTGAATGTATGCCAGTGGATTATATGGAAAACATGGACAAAAATGACAGTGTTTCACTTTCCCTGTGTTCACAAGGAGAGCTACATGATGTTTTAAAATGAAAATACATGTCAAGGTATGAAAGCAATCTTTCTGGTACTCTTGTATGATGCTAGTCAATTTAAAATAACTGCTTTGAGTATATTACAAGAAAACTATAATAATGCATAAAAGCATCAAGGAAATCCCAGGGGGGTGTAATTAACTTGACTAATTCATTCCTGGAACGGGTGTTATGTTACTGTGTGGGTATCCGCCGATCAATGAATCAATCAATCTATATTTTTATATAGCATATTTCACAAAACTTTACCTCAAAGCTTTGACCAAGAAAAAAAACAAACAAAAAAAAAAAAAAACATATGTTTTAAGAAGAAATACAGAAATGAAAATACTTAAAAACAATACAAACAAGTAATAAATACATAAGTATAAATAAGTAGGTAAATAAGTTAATTAAAGAGCAGTAAAAACAAGTGATAGAAATAAATATAATTTACAGAACTGTAAATTATATTGTAAAAAAATACATATAATTTACAGGACTGAACGCTCTGTCATAAAATTAAGTTTTCAGTCTTATTTTAAAAACAGCAACAGACGGAGCTCTGTAAGAGAATGCTCTGCCACCTGCGTTTTTGTTTGTATCCTTGGAATATTATGCAAGGCTACACCCTGTGGTCTAAGGCTGACTACGAAAATATGGAGTCAGGAGACCTTTTAAGTATGAGGGACCACGGTCATGGAGAGCTTTATATGTCAGGAGCAGGATCTTAAAATAATTCCTGAAATGAACAGGAAGTCAGTGCAAAACTGCCAAAACAGGAGTGATATGTTCATATCTCTTGGTTCTTGTTAAAACTCCGCCGCTGCATTTTGTACAAGTTGTAATCGTGAAATAGCATGGCTAGAAATACCAGAGAACAACGCATTACAGTAATCTATCCTTGATGTTATAAAAGCATGTATTAGTCTCTTCACATCAGACTGAGAGAAAATACATATAAGTTTAGCAATATTTCATAAATGAAAAAAAAAGGATATCTTAGTGACATTCCTGATATGTTACTAAGGAAAAGGAAAGATTTTGATCGAAAATTAACGCCTACATTTGTCATTTCAGACTTCCAATTAGAAGGGAAGCCACAAAGAGCTAGGTCAGATAGGTTTACTAGACAACTAGTCAGTGCACTACAGCTAAGTTGTCCCCTTGTTTAAGTGATAAATATAGCTGTGTTATCGGCGTATCAGTGGAAGTTTAACTCAACTTCGAGCACTATCCCCCAAGGGCAACATATATAGTGAGAAAAGAATAAGACCAAGACTGAACCTTGTGCAACACCCCAAGTAACTGCAGATATAACAGAGGTGTCTTCCTCAATTTGGACAAACTGAAATCTGTTTAACAAATAAGATTGAAACCAAGGCAGGACATTCCCTGAAAATACCACTCGATTTTCGAGGAGAGTCTTTTTAACTTGTTTCAATTAAAAAATAAACACTGTATTGTAAAAGTGTATGCAGTTTTATATTTTACTGGCGGATGGCAGCAGTCCCTAAGAATTGTGCTTGACAGACCGGTCATCTGTATGTACATAGCTGAGAGTGAAAAATGGATGCCTGTGTATCTACAGAGAATAAAACAAGATTTATTTATTTATTTGTTGGTGTTACAGGTTGTAAGGAAACCTTGTCAGGTTTGGTACTGGTCAAAATGACCTATTTATTTATTGTACCTACACTCCACAGACAATTCATATAACAGTGCTATACACCCTGCATGAAATTGGGGAAGATACTGTATATGACGTGATTGAAGATTTGCGACGCAAGTTTTCTGATGTATGTGTGCTAGATAAAGACGTTAGCATTCATGAGGGTTTGAAGTGCATCTGCTTTGAAATTTGTCCCACAAAATTATATATATATATAAATTTAGTAGTCACTTATTTTTATTATTTTCTAACAATTTAGAATGTCCAATTATTTTTAGGCTCAGCTCACCACTGCCACCCCTGTGCTGACTGGGGAGGGGTGAAGATGAAGACATGCTGTCCTCCGAAGTGTGTGCTGTCAGCTGCCTGCTTCTTTACACACTGCAGGCTCACCATGTGTCCTACAGTGTTGGAGGACAACGCAGCTCTGGGCAGTTTACAGGCGCCTGGCCACACTATAGGGGTCACTAGTGCGCGTTGAGCCAAGGACACCCTGGCTGACCTAATCCCCCCCTCCCCTGGGCAGCGCTTGGCCAATTGTGCACCACCCACTGTGAGCTCCCATCCACGGTTGGCAATGGAATAGCCTGGACTCGAACCAGTGACGTCCAGCCTGTAAGGCGCATCCTGCACTCTATGCAGAGTGCCTTTTACTGCTTGTGCCACTCGGGAGCCCCCCACAAAAAATAATTTCTAAAAAGTGATATGCCTGCACAAGTATTATAATGTTATAATGCTGCCACTAGAAAAAAAAAATGTTATGTTGTGATATATATTATAATGCTACAATTGTAAACGCATTGTTGTTATTTAAGTTTGTTCTGTTGAAATACTGTATTTCCGTTTATCATAAGAACAATAAATAAGTGTGTATTTAAAAAATAAGATAGCATAAATTGTTTTGAAAACTGTCCAAATTGCTTATTTGAGTGCTAAGAATTAAAAATCTGCAAAAAAGTGCATTTTTAACTTGGAAATTGCCTAAATAAATGGGCAGCTGAGTAGTTAAACCTAGTAACATAAGAACTGAGAGTAAACCCATATAGCAATACATCATCCGTTGATAGACAAGAGAGAAAATAATATATAAAGGCAAAAACAAAACACAGTGGGAAGACAGCTAAAAATAAAAGTTGTCCAAACAGTGGCTCAGCACTGGTCCCACTAAAAGGGAGGTCCCGCTCCAGGAACTGTTTTGAGCACTCGGATCCCGGTTAACGCATACAGTGACTACAAGTGGTTGCTTTGTTTGCTCACCCTGGTTTGTACACACAGTTGTGAGAATTCCCAACCAATTCACCTCCAGCTTGCTGACAAAGAACAACAAAATGGAGAACCAAGGACTAAGGATTGACTTTTCAGCCCCTTTTTTAAAGGCATGTAAACAGGGTTAACATCAACACCTGGCCACATGCTGCACATGAAGTTCAGTTAGATAGGGTGGGAATTCTAACCTCACAGCCCTGCCATATCGAACACAAACTTTATTTTGCAAAATTAAACACTTTTTTTTTTTATAATCAAACAAAATACATTATTTAGAGGTACAGGGCCTCAGCCTCAGGTTAGTCAGGTCCATTGAGGAACACCCTCCACTCAGAGATAGCAACCCCCACCCCCCAGTTCAATTTACATACAATTCATTTTTCCAAAACAAGGATAATATCAGTTTATATATTTTTACTAAAGTTGTTCATATTATTGCCTGCTGTGCATTCTATTACAAAAATCATTGTGGAAGGCAAGAACTGTGTTACCAATAAAGATAATTGGACCAGTGAGATATTCCTTAAGTTAACAACATGTTGGTTTTTTTGGGGATTTTTTTATGACAGAGAAACCACGGGAAGCTTGCTTTGACCCTGGGAATGTAATGAATGGTTCCCGCATAGGAACTGATTTTAAACTGGGTTCTACTGTTACCTACCACTGCGACTCCGGCTACAAGACTGTTGGCCCGGCTACCATTACATGTATTATTGGAGATGATGAGAAGCCAGTGTGGGACAGAGGACTGCCGTCTTGTAATGGTAAAGTACTGCTTATGTGTCATTTTTTTATTATCACTAAAATATATGACTAAAAATAATTGAAAGAATATAGGATAATATAATTACATTAGGTTAACCCTGATATTGGAGTGTTTTTTTTTTTTTTTTTTTTTTATAATTTCATTATTTGTTTATATATTTGTATTGATGTAGCAAACTAAAAATATGCCTTTTTTTTTCTTTTAATCTCTACTTACCCTGCCTATAGATCAACTTTGTTACAAATTAACTGTAATGATATCCGAAAAAGGAATATATGAGTGATATTCTAAAATAGGTATGCTTAAACAATTAGCTGTTTATTCTTTTGCATAGTTTAAGCCTAGACAATCACAGAGCTGACAGGATTGATGGCTGTGTTCCAGTTTACCTATGGTATAAAGTCAGACAATAAAGACCCGTTGGGATTTATGGAGGAGAGACATGAAAGCTTGGGCCAAAGGGTTGTCACACTTTTATAAGTCTGACATAGCACTGAAGTGGGATGAAAGATATATGTAAACCTGACTATATGATTAAATAAAATAAAACATTGCATTGTTTTCCCAAGGTTTCTGTGAGACAAATGCTATATACTGTACTTTACATTATTGGCAATATGTTGTAGCTGACATAGGCTATCTGTATGCATACATGTTTTGGATTATAGGCTAATAGCATTATTTTGGCAGTAGAATACCGCTACTACATTTAAAATGCACAAAATCTTTTGGCATACTGTTCTTAAAAGTTTATTAAAATAAAAAAGTGTGACAGGGTACATACCCACAGCCCCTGAGTGTATTTGGTTTATTTGGTATAGTTGAGGTTATGTTGCACAGGTGATGTAAAATATATATTTATATTGGGGCACGTGTAGTGCACAATTAGTTCACATGCAAACTGTGCCGGGGCCAGATTGAATGATTAGCAACTGTGTATAAAGAGGCACTAATCACTCACTTAGGGTTAGTGTGTTCAGAGGTGGAACGAGAGATGTGAGTTGTGAGATCAAAAGAATAAATCTAGAAAACAGTTGCTACCCATGCTGGTGATACTTGTTTGTTCCGTATCTGTTGTGTTTGTCTGTTTTGGCCACCGTGCCGTTTTGTTTGGTTAAAGTTTTTTGTTTTCTGTTTGTTCAACCTTTTTATTTATAACAAACTCGCGCTTCAGTGTTTCATACCCGGTACTGTGTGTGTCTCTTACTGGTCTGACATCACCCTCAAGCCACCTGGGTCCTAAAAAGGTTGCCTTGTTAACCAAGGTAATAGTGATAATTGACTTGATACTGTTTATTGGATTAACTAGGATACATACAAAATCTGACATATCTTATAGGATATGCAAATATAATTAATAACACTTATTTCTTTACATTTCCGTGTACACCTGAAGAAGAGACTTGAAAGCTTGTGTTTATATATCACAGTTAATCAAAAACAGCATAACATCTATTTGTATTGTTTTAAATAAATATCTAATAACTGTTTTCCTTAAAGAATCCAAGCAATGCACATCCCAGTCACTTCCATGCCTAGGGGAGTGATGGAAAGAAATGCAACAAAATTTAGACATGCATTGGAAGCTCCGATTTCACGTTGGGATTAAATACATGCTCTTAGATAATTGTTTGCAAACAAGGTATGGCTGAAGTAGCGAACTAATCCTTTTTTCATGAATACCCCACACCTGTCATATAGACACCTATGGCATGTTAGAAATTGAAACAGGTATGACTTTTGTGAACATCTGCATAGTCCCACCTTTATTTTATATATTCATTAGATAAAGACAAGACTCCCTGTCCTAAATATGTACAGGAAACCTGCCTAAACTCTTGGCCAAGGTAATATGTATGATATGACTTTAGTTTCTGGACCTGGTCTGACCTTAGTGGCATGATAATGTAAATATCCCTGTTGACATTTTGTTGATTCCTTTGTTAATCACAGGGCTTATTACTCAGATGATCTCAAGCTTAAGATGACATGTATTTAGTGAGCTAAAGAAAAAGCTGTTTTTATGCTCTGCCACCATTTGTAAACTTTTATTATTATTTTTGACGTATAGTCATTTCTTGGGTGTCCATGGTGTACTGCATCTGTTTTGTTGTTTTTAAAATTAACAGTGTATAGTCTGCCCTCATTTATTTGACTCTTGTTAATCTGACCTGTCATTACATTTTAACACACTGACCCCATTATGAAATATTATGATATATTGCATAAAGTATTTAGTTACAAAACTGACACCATATTGAACTGAACATGTGAACGTCATAGGGCTTGGACAGACTGTGGACGGTGACGTGAATCCATCATACAGAAGAAGAAAAAAGGTTGTTTTCACACAAAAACCAGCTGTCTGCTTATAGAGTTGACACAGACGTAGCTGTTAAGCATGTAAGACATTAGTGGAAGCAGTCTTTTTTTTTTTTTTTTCAATAGGAGTGACATAGCAGAAAGGCAAAAAGCATGACAGACTACCGGTTTATCTTAGCGAAAATAATGTGCCTTTTAATGCAGCACTTCACAACTGCCTAATTCAGGCTTGATTGGACCAGCTGGAATATAGCCAGTCAAGCACAGGTAATCATAATCACCAACCGCAACCTAGTATAGCACCTTGTCATACTAATGTGCTGGTTTTTCAGTAACTAAATAATTGTTTCTGACTTGATCTTGTCGAGTGATCATTTCATTGGTAACCATGACAACTCTTCTCACCTTTTTTCTTTACAGGACTATTTCAGACTCAGTTATATTGAAACACTGGTGCAATAAAAAAAAAAAAAAGAAAAGAAAAAAACAATGGATAAGCAATGTGACATTGTTAATATCGTTAACTACCGAAAAGTGTACATTAAAGTTGTTTCAGAGAACTTGGTGTAAGACATCATTTGTAATCCGTCCATACTTTATAATATTATATATATATATATATATATATATATATATATATATATATATATATATATATTTCCATAGTAACTAAAATACTGCCTCAGTGGTGCATCCTACATGTCTGTAAATTAAAAAAAAAAAAAAAAAAAAAATGGTTATATGGCGCCTCTCTGAGGAAAGCATAAAAAATGATAACAGTCAGCATTACAGAGCGTCACAGAAACATCTTGAAATATGCAATGGAAAGGGGCTGTGAAGGGAGTCTATTTTTGAAAATCATGACAGTAAGGAAATCCCATTACCTGTCTGAAGTTGGTAACGGATGCTTCCAAAGACTTGCTAGCATTGATCAGATAAAGAGTACAGGTGGCACACATCTGTTGTCATCATGGTTTATGAACGAATGTGCAACATTGGGAGTTGAGTACAGAAATAAATCTGCTGCAGTGTACAGAGGAGGTAAAGCTAAACAGATACATAGACTTTGGTGCAGCTTCAATTGTGCAGATAAGTTACAGGTTCAAAGTATTTATATCATATTCATTTCTTCACTTTTTTTCTTGATCCATTCATTCATTTTTAAAGAGATTAATAACATCAGCACACAAAGTTATCAGCAATCTGTTAGGAACTGGAAATAAAAATAAATTCATTAAATTGTTCTTGAATACTAAATAATAATGAATGAATAATATGAATTATCTCTATTTAATTACATTATAGAGATAATTCATAAATAAGTGTATTGATAACCATATCAGTTACAGTACACACCTCTACCTTATTCCAGACATTTAAATTAATGTGGTCAAATAAGTGCCAACATTTCTCAAAATAGAAAAATAACTACTGTTTCCATTTAATATTCTTGAGAAAGTGTGTGAGGCAAAAATCAGAGAATACGTTATTAGATGATGATAGGTATTACAAAATTAAACAGAAAATATACAAATGTCTTGCCAGGTACTTGTACTGCATCTTTTGCCTCACCCTCTGTGTAAACAGGAACAAGGCTTCAGTGTTAATTATGTGCTACAAACATTACATTGAAAAAAAAATTACAATTGGAGATTATGATCATGAAACTCTAGCATATTTACTATGTCATCCTTTTTAGGGGGAAATCTTTAACTAGGGGGTTTGTACTTCATAATGGAACGCGCCCTAATCTAAATAAAGAGGGAAAGGTAATATGAGCAAAGGTTTTGGACTGGTTTGATGTGCAGACAGAGATGAGACAGGGTAGCTTATTTTGCTTTGGGCTTGCACATCCTGTAGGGTATTGTAGGCAGATTAAGGTGTAGGCCTAGGGGAATGACTGCCAAAAGATTTTGGAAATGCTGATGGTGGGACAAGAATTTGAGTGATCATTGTACCAAGGACCTGATGGATGAAAGTAACAAGAAGGATCAGAGACTCAAACCAACAAGTTTGTGAGACTAAAAAGCGAAGAGTTTTGTCAGTCCTGCTGTAATATAAGCAGCATATAAGCAGAAAGAATGTAAAACCAACAAAAAATACCAGGGTTAGGGATTTGATAAGAATATCCAGTCATCAAAATAATATACCTTGTCAAAAGTACATATTTACCTAATCAGTTAAAATTGCCTCATGGTACTTTATGTGGGGTTTTATTACTGTGATGTACAAACAATTACATTTTAATATATCTTAATGTAACATATGTTTGTGTTTATGTTTGCAGCTCTCTGTGGAGGCCAATACACTGGGTCAGGAGGGGTCGTTTTATCTCCTAGTTATCCACGTAATTACACAGCTGATCAGACATGTATATACTCAATTACTGTATCCAAAGAATTTGGTAAGTAAATAATTTTGAGATGTATCTTAAATGTGTAAATGCCTTAATTGACTATATGTCAAACTGCTGTTATATATAAGGCAAACATGGTAAAGCCTGTGATAACTACACCAACCAAATGTAAGAAGCCTTTAGAAATTATGTTTATGTATATCAATAAATTATATAGATTTTCTATCTATACAGATATGTATATATGATTCAGTGGTTGTAAATTCTAATCTGTAGTTTGTTAAAACCTCAAAGGAGGAAAAATAGATTTAACTATTGCCCTAACATCCTTACACCACCGGACAATAGTCTCCATCGGCCATGTGATTCGTTCACATCACTGTCAGTCCAGCCCCTTTTCAAAGGAACACCTTTCTTTCCTACACTCTTCACAAGAGAAGATGGCCGAACATCGATTCTGTGAGTTAACAGAAAATTCATTACAAAACATATTACAAAAGAAAGATGCTCCAAACATTGAAATGGTGATTAAAAAGTCACTATTACTATTTTCGGACTCGACGATGTAAACAAATATGATAACCGGGATATAAACTGGATTATGCAGCAGTCAGCAAGCTGCACAAAGAGCATATGTATAGTGTTAAGTCTGAGACATGTTGCATTTTTCTACTCAATTTACTCAAAGCCTCCACTAGTGTTTTCTACTATTATAATGACCTTGACTTGCATAAAGGAAAAACATTGAGTGAAATAGCTTGCATCACTTTATTTTCAAGGTGTGGTAGCTGATGCATAATCAACACATACAGAGAAACACCATCTGTAATTGACAAACCCAGGACTGGAAGACCCAAAAAGCTGTCTAACAAGGATGAGCAATACTTAAAGATAATATCCTTAAGGAATAGAAAGAAGACAAGCATTGAATTGACAACAGAACTGGCAGAAGGCACAATTGTCGTTGTTCATCCATCAACAGTCCAAAGCACCTTTAACCATCGTTCCACAGTCCAATTTATTTGTTCTTGTGAATATTTTAGCCTTTCAGTCTTGTTCCCCTTTCTTAAAAAAGGTATTCTTACAGCAACACATTCTTTAAGTTCTGATTTCAAGAGTGACCTTCATACTGTTGATCTGAATGTGCCTTCTGTCAATTCTGTTGTCAATTCAATGCTTGTCTTCTTTCTATTCCTGTTATTTAATTTTGAGTTTACATTTAACTTCCTACTGACTTGCAGTTTGTGCAGGGAAGCAGCAACTGCATTCCAATTAGAAATGCACTACTCTTTTGCTTGTGATCAGAAGTTTACTTAAAAAAAAAAAAAAATTATATATATATATATATACACACACACACACATTCTGTGTTGCATAGAATTATATCGGCTTGTTTAATGCAATTTTCTAAAATGGTTTGACTCCCAATTCTTAATATATCCCCTTCAGTCCCATAATGAAAACCCCAGGGTCTGAAAGGGGATATTGTAACAGTGCTGCTTTAATAGAAGCTATTGAGCTAACTAGTTATATCAAAGCAATCAAACCTTACAAGCAAATAGTATTATATAATTATCTCTGCCTTCATAACAGTGTACGTATATTTGTTTAGTGTGTGCATTTCAAAAGAAACAATACATTTCGTAAAATCTAAATATCGTACAATAAAATATTCAATTTTTGCTATTAAAGTTTCAGAAATGTATAGTCGCCATGGGGGGATTTTCTAATGTTTATTACTGTTTTGAAAATTGTTATGTAATATATAGTTCTAATTTGAACTAAAAATAAACACTTAATTGGCACAGGTAAATGTGGACCTTGCATCCTCTTAAATTAATTGGGGGAGGGATTTTATTGTAGCTTTAATTGTTTATTTATGTCTCATCAGTGATATTATGCATCTTCCCAGTCAGTTTTAATCACTATCTGATTTCAGCCCAGCAGGAAATGAAGCACACCGTATCAGAATCAATGTCAACATTACTACTGAATGACTTTTGTTTTCTCATGCTGTAGCAGGACACTGAAAAGGCTCTAGTTTATAAAACAATACAGATACCAGAATGTACAGGGGTTGAACTAACACCAGCCTTAAACAAACAATCAGCTGTAGGGCCTCAGCGAGCACTCAGAAAGGCTCTGCTCTGATTTTGGAGAGATACATGACCATTTCTCATTGTTTACTGCCTTTAATTCCTTCAGGGCAGTTGGGGGTGGAAACCTGTAATGAAATCTATTCTCCAGAAGGTCGCACAAGGTCACAACTTTGGAAACTGTTCCTAGTGAAACATCAGTAATTTGTACAGTCTTAGATCCAGAAACACCTGCAACCTCAGCATCTGCTGTACTTGTCAGTCGTCAATCAATCAGATGGTGACCATTGTGACTGAATTCCAGTAAAACATTCTTAATCCACTAATACATTCCTTAACAAACATTTGTTGTATTCAGATGAAACATATAAAACATGTACAAATGATCACATTAAAGGGAGGTGTTTTAATTGAGGTTTCACAACAGCTGAAGGGCTGCAGTGTTAGTGGACTGAAGAAAACCGCATTGTTAATAACTTGGTTATATTTGTTGAACTCTGTCCCCCTAATTGGAATGATTCACAGCATAATAAAGAATTAAATGTAGAAGGTTACAAACATCTGGTGATTTTACAAGCAAATCAAACCCTTAGCCTGCATGCAGTCTGAACTGTACAAAGTGCTTTGAAATTATATGCAATTAAGCTATTTCAGTTTTAAAGCCAGATGACCTCTCTCTAACAATCTGCCAGAACTGAATGCATTTATTTTGTTTTCTTACTTAGGTAAAATCACTTTTAATATTGCAATAACATATATATTAATTCACTGAGGCCATGTATGTGTACTGATGTGTAAGCAGTAGTGTAAACTATGTTAAATTACACCCCAGTTGCTTTGACGTTACAGTAACATTTTTTCTTGTAATATACATAATACTGTATATGCTCCTGCTATGCTGCATAGTTTTGTGCAATATAGAAATAAGGGCATATTTAAAAGTGTTATCTGTTTAACCCCTTTGTGCATGAAATATTGAAAATAGCTGGAAGTAGTTTTGGACACATACTAAATATATTTTTCATTTATATATTTTTTTCTATTGCTTTATATGGGGAAAAAATGGCATCCCCATATGAGGTCGCTATGCTTGAAAGGGTTAATTTCCATTTTTGGGGGGATTCTGTTCAATCAGGAAATTAATATTCTGTTAACAATTGTAATACACATTTACTGTTCATCATATACTACTTAAATATTCAACCTGTAGATGTATTGGCTTTTATAGACTATTATAAAATTGAATAGAATATGTGAGAAAAGTCTGACAGATGATTTCAGTATCTTATCCTCTACAAGTGACACCATAGCTAGGAACTGTTAAAGCCTCAAGTGGGTTATGTGGCGCTGATGTAATCTGCTTCTCCTTCCCTGTCATAATCTATCTTGTTTATACTAGTATTTCTTCCATTTAGAATTCTATTGTATTGTTTTGTGTTTCAAGCTTAGTGGGAGAGAGAATTGTGATTTGTTTCTGTTGATCAATTCAATATTGTGGCTTTAGATTGTAGGTCCCCCTGTTTGTGTAAGGCGCACATCAATTGTTTTCTCTCACCAACATTTTTCTCTGCTGGGATATTCCCAACAACAAACAACATGCAATAAAAAAGCTAGCCATTTACCAGGTTGCTTATACATAATGTCGGTTTGATTGATAGTGCAGTATTTCGAAATTCTCAAACAGAAATGGATAAGAGCGCAGAGAACAGAGCTTTTAACAGACTCCCAAAAGCAGGACTGGAATACAAAAAGCAGGTGTATGACATGTGTTTTTTTTATTTGTATTATTCCACTCATTTTTCTTTTGCAGGGGTTCGTTTGTTGCTCTCCAGGTTTACATTTTGTTGTGTTGTTTATTTTTTATTGCATTGCTTTGTACACAATATAAATCATATCAATGTGTCAACAGTTTGAACCCAGTGAATTAAGACTTAATAAGATAATATCTATGCCACTTCTTCCAAGCTTTAGATAATCCCAAGTGATTGAAACGTGACACATTTGCAATATGCTGTGATCATGATGAAAACAGGAGGAAGGAAAAATCAGTCAACAAGATAATACAAATTAGCACACCTTCTTGTTATTGTTGTAAATCTACACATCAGTAATCTTTACCCTATCACACATCAGAGAGACGTATGAGGGGAATGATTACAACATGTTTTTACAATATGTATGATATTGCTTCGGATTGAGATATGGATTGTCTTTTATAAACATTGATGGGACCGGTATTCCCTTGATTAAAGCATAACTAATACCAAGTATACCCTGCCTGTAATATCCAGCGTACTTTAAATCACTAGTTCAAGTAATACAACCTTTCTGTACTAGTAACTCAGAGGACAGCAAATATAGAAAACAAATATATTTAAATGGTAAAGACATGCTTGTTTCTATTAAAACCATTAGTGTTTCCATCCGTATCAAAATGAAATACCTACATGCCACAGTGAACCAGCACTCGGGGCCTGCTTGTGCAAAAATGCCAACTGATGTCAACCATGCAATTATGTCATTTCAGTTGTATTTGGACAGTTCGCATATTTCCAAACAGCAGTGAACGATGTGGTAGACCTATTTGATGGGGCAAACCAGAACGCCAGACTTCTTAGTTCCCTTGCAGGATCACATACAGGTAAATGCTGGACATACTATCTGTGAAAGGCTACAGTGGTGTAGGTGTGTGCATTTGTTGTTGAGTGATAGGCCAGAGGTTGTTGATCCACCCCACAAGCGAACATGATTTACTTACATGTAGTGAACAGCTCACATGACACTACCAGCAATGGTAGTGCAGCTAGGACATACAGGGGAGTATACATAAAGCAAAATAAAAACACTGTACAAAAACTATAAAATAAAAGGTGCCATGAAAATGCATGGAGGTCTCGCTTATTCACCTCGCTGTATATACTTGGTGGAATCTACAGTCCCTGAACTATGTTGAATAATAAACAAACTCCAGCTACTTGCCCGACTGTTGGTGGCTCCGACCCTGGTTTACCTTCACGGCGATCGGAAGCTTTCAGCAAGATATCTTGCTCTCTTTGTCCGGGTAGATATACAATGTTCAGCCCTTTGGCTTTGCAGCAGCCCTGAGGTAACTAAACAGAACCTTTTTATAACTGACGCCCCACTGGAACACCTACCTGCTGATTAGATTCCACAGCTGGTAATCACACACAGCAGGCAGACTCTCCCAGGAGAGTCAGGTACTTCATGAATTAATTACAACAATTGCAATAAACACACACTATTTACAATATACATTTACACATAAAACCCTCTTTATGTGCAGGGTCCTGCACTGTCACACTATCACAGAAATTATTATATTTATTTTAATGCAGAAGTCTTTTTAGATTGTTTCTTCTACTGAATAGTGGTGTCAGGTGCCAGCATTGATGCACTTGACAGCTGAAAGAGAAATAAAAATATTTTCAGCAATTACTGATTATTTGCTTGGCCCACTGAATGTTAAACACAGTGATACACAGCCTTCTTAAAACGTTTTATACAGCCCTAACCCATTAAGTACCAAATCAATTTTTTGTTGAAAAAATCTGAACACAAGCTGTATTTATAAAGTGTTATTTTCCAAAAAAGTTAATTACAGGCCTGAGTAAATTTTCTATTATTTTCGAGTATTTTGAGTATATATATATATATATATATATATATATATATATATATATATATATATATATATATATATATATACACACACACACACACACACACACACACACACACACACAGTGGCTTGCAAAAGTATTCAGACCCCTGACCAATTCTCTCATATTACCGAATTACAAATGGTACACTGAAATTTAGTTATGTTTGATATTTTATTTTTAAACACTGAAACACAGAATCAATTATTGTAAGGTGACATTGGTTTTATGTTGGGAAATATTTTTAAGAAAAATAAAAAACTGAAATATCTTGCTTGCATAAGTATTCAACCCCTGTGCTGCGGAAGCTCCCAGTTTTCACCAATGAAAGAAATCACCCTAACGAGGACACAATTACCTTAACATTGGCCTCCACCTGTGAACCATTAAAGTTTCTGTCACATATTCTGGATAAAAACCCCACTGTTGAAGGATCATTGGTAAGGCTGTGAATCTGAAGGAAAATGAAGGCCAAAGAGCATTCTACAGAAGTTAGAGATAAAGTAATACAAATGCATAGATTAGGGAAAGGGTACAAAATATTATCCAAGTGTTTGGATATCCCAGTGAGGACAGTTGGATCAATAATCAGGAAGTGGAAGCTGCATCACACCACCCAGGCACTGCCAAGAAAAGGCCGTCCCTCAAAACTCAGCACTCAAACAAGAAGGAGACTTGTGAGAAAAGCCACAGAGAGGTCAACAATCACTTTGAAGGAGCTACATAGTTCAATGGCTGGGAGTGGAGTAATGGTGCACCAGTCAACCATATCAAGAGCTCTGCATAACACTGGCATTTATGGGAGGGTGGCAAGACAGGAGCCGTTACTCAAAAAGTACCATCTGAAAGCACGTCTGGAGTTTGCCAGAAAGCATGAGAGTGACTCAGCTGCGATGTGGGAAAAGGTTTTGTGGTCAGATGAGACCAAGATAGAGCTTTTTGGCCAAATCTCGAAGCGCTGTGTGTGGCACAAACCTAACAATGCTCATGCCTCAAGACACACCATCCCTACAATGAAGTATGGTGGTGGCAGAATCATGCTGTGGGGATGCTTCTCATCAGCAGGGACTGACATCTTGTTACAATTGAAGGAAGAATGGATGGAGCAAAACACAGGAAAATACTGCAAGAGAATCTGCTTCAGTCAGCTAAAAAACTGAAGCTTGGGAGGAAATTTACCTTTCAGCAGGACAATGATCCCAGGCACAAGGCCAAAGCAACATTGGACTGGCTCAAGAACAAAAAGGTGAATGTCCTACAGTGGCCCAGTTAAAGTCCTGATCTCAATCCCATTGAGAATCTGTGGCACTATTTGAAAATTGCGGTCCACAAGCATTGTCCAACCAATCTGAACAACCTGGAGCAAATCTGCCAAGAAGAATGGGCCAAAATCACTCCAACACTGTGTGCAAAGCTGGTACATACTTACCACAAAAGACTTAAAGCGGTTATTTCACCGAAAGGTGGCTCTACCAAATATTAATGTTTGGGGGTTGAATACTTATGCAAGCAAGATATTTCAGTTTTTTTTTTTTCTTAAAAATATTTCCCAACATAAAATCAATGTCACATTACAATAATTGATTCTGAGTTTCAGTGTTTTAAAATAGAATATCGAACAGAACGAAATTTCAATGTACCATTTGTAATTCAGTAATATGAGAGAATTGGTCAGGGGTCTGAATACTTTTGCAAGGCACCGTATATATATATATATGGGAGCTTAAAATGTCATAATACTGTATTTCAAGATTATGTTATATAAAGTGTTTGTAGTTGTATGGCTCAGTCCTCATTATGTTATTATGCACACTTGCATTGCTTTCATGTTCTATTTATTCTACCTGTAGGAGAGACTTTACCTTTAGCCACATCTAATCAAATTCTGCTCAGGTTTCGTGCCAAAAGTGGTGCTTCTGCTAGAGGTTTCCACTTCATTTACCAAGGTAAGCAACATTACAAGGGGTTATTTTAATCCACCCCATTTACTGAATTGAGCCATATCTTTAGTTTACATAGATTTTGGAGGACCGGTACTGCATTTTAGAGTGTCAGTATTATTGAGATTATTATTATTATTAGTTTTTCTTTTATAAATCGGCATGCCAAAACCATCAAGAAGTGAAACAAAGACATGTTTAACAACATAATTAAAACCTTCTGTTGTTTTCTTTTTATTGTATTGAGCTTCTGATGGATTTTTATTTTTATTTTGTTGCATCTAATACTTTATGCTGAGCATTCTACTCTATAGAAATAATATCAGATAATTTAAATGTATGGAGATTTATCAATGATAACATAAAAATAGATATTATAGATACTGTAAATGCATATTTGATGCAGAATGAATAAAGAAAATGTGTCAATGCTACAGCGTAAAAAAATAACACACATGTTTCATGGCCATTATTTTATAGACTGATGCACAAAAGAAACACACTCTAATGGTCTCACATGTCTAATGGATTTAATTAAGTGTTTTAAACAGATATCAACAAAATCACAAAAAATGTGAACAAAAATACAGATCAAATAATCATATTGAATACTGAAGTTTTCAGTATGAAACGTGACACTGTCAAAATTAAAACATTACAAAGTTAGTATCAGGTATGACCTTCCTGAGCATTAACACAATCCTAGCAGCGTTGAAGCATAGACTTCATCAGCTTCTGGGTATACTGCTGTGGGATGTTCTGCCACGCTTCGTGTGCAGCAGCAGCCAGCTGGCAAAGGTTGGCTGGTTGCGGTTGTCTCCTGTGGATGGCACTGGCGATTTGTTCCCACAGATGTTCTATTGGACTAAAGGTCAGGAGAAAAAGCTGGCCACGGCAAGACCTCGACATTGTTTTCTTTAAGTCGTGCAATTGTAATCCTAGCATTGTGTGGTCTTGCATTTTCTTGATGTAAAATCTACAGTTCCAGATTGGCTTGCACAGTTGCCTCAAGGACTTTGTCAGTGTATCGCTTACTCACTGTGTGATCCTGAGCAAGTTACTTATAATTCATAAAAAAACGATAAAATTCGGTATAATTCAGAAATAAACCGCAAACGCAGAACATTATAATTACCATATGGGAGATGCTGAAACTGAAGAAGGAAATGTCTTCATTTAGACAATGTGGGGAAGCTATAAAAAAAGGGCCAACAATATATATATATATATATATATATATATATATATATATATATATATATATATATATATATATATATATATATATATCTAGATATTTAAACATCACTTTGAATTGAAATCAAGGGAAGTAATGTTAAAAGTTTACAATGCATTTGTAAGACCTCAACCAGGTCATCTCGCTACAAAAAGGATATTGCTGCTCTAGAAAGAGTGCAAAGAAGAACGACCAGAATTATTCCGGTTTAAAAGGCATGTCATAGGGAGACAGGCTAAAAGAATTGAATCTTTCAGTCTTGAACAAAGAAGACTACACGGCGATCTGATTCAAGCATTCAGAATTCTAAAAGGTATTGACAATGTTGACCCAAGGGACTTTTTCGGCCTCAAAAAAGAAACAAGGACCAGGGGGTCACAAATGGAGATTAGATAAAGGGGCATTCAGAACAGAAAATAGGAGGCACTTTTTTACAGAGAATTGTAGGAGTGTGGAACCAACTCCCCAGTAACGTTGTTGAAGCTGACACCCTGGGATCCTTCAAGAAGCTGCTTGATGAGATTCTGGGATCAATAAGCTACTAACAACCAAACGAGCAATATGGGCTGAATGGCCTCCTCCCGTTTGTAAACTTTCTTATGTTCTAACAGTGTAACAGTCAGCATAATACTCACCATGTCTCCACACACGTTGTCTTCCGTTATGTCTTTCAAGGGCAAAACGGCATTCATCAGTGAATAAAACACTCCACCACTCTCTCTGCCACCACCGCAGATGTTCTCTGGCCTACAGAAGATGGCGATTTTGTCTCTCAGCTGTCAACATGTTATCCCTGAAAGGCCTCCGAGCATGCAAATCATTTTCATATAGACGTCGATCTACAGACTTTCTTCCTGAAATTTCTCGTGCTGTAGCCAATGCAGTCTGAAAACAATTACGCAGATGGATCAGTCGGATGTGACCCTCCTAGGTTGTTGTGGTGACCCTCTGCCTTCCAGGACGGCCTGTCCCTCACAGAGCCGATTTCTTGGATTCTCTGGACTGTTGATTGTTGAAGCAGAACAGCTCAGAACTTCTCTCACAGAAGGGCCACCTTCAATCATGGCAATAGCAACCAGGCGATCTTCATTACTCAAGCGGTGCATGGTCGTGTCTTTCGTTGTTCTTGCGTTAATTAAAATCATGTCTTTTTGAATGGCTCTTTATACAGATTCTTAATCAGCTCAGCCTTAGCCATGTGTTTTCATTGTGCATCAGTACATATTTTTTCTTTACTTATGTATAATCTTTGAATTAAAAACCACATTCAACAAGAAAATATAAAGACGAAAATATTACATTAAGAAAACCACTGCTTGCACAGGCATTTTTTTTTCAGTAGTCTTTATTAAATACACAAACACAAAATATTAAAAACATTTTAAAACATTTCAAATATATAATTTAAAATTGGTTTAGCACGTCCACTGGTTCTACATTAGAATGGATTTTTTTTCTTTTCTTTTGCAAGTTATGACATGAAAATAGAGACAGAACCTTGTGACCCTAGAAAAATACCATTTGCTTGAGTCATAGGGGTTACGGCACATGTCAAATATATTAAATTAAAATAACCAGTGAGTGACAATGTGTTGGGAAAATGTAACCTTACGGTCTGTTTTTGATCTTTTTTTTTTTAGTTTAAAATATTAAAATGTCTGCCCTTTGTCAGATTTTTTTATTTATTTTTTTTTAAAGCTCAACACTCACTTCACTTCCTTGGTTTGTCAGAGTTGATTGTTATCAAGCATCATCATCCACTTTCTGTGAGCCATCGTGTGTCAGCTTTAGATACATCGGCACGGTTTTAACCAGGTTTTTGACGCTACCAACAAGTGCCTGTTATAAATGTACATACAGTGGTATAACTAAAGGAAGTCTGTCACTAAATGTAACCAAATTCCATCAGCTTCTATATAGGGGTAAGATTTTTGCTTGGAGAGAAGTGTCGAATTGTATTTCTCAGACTTCATACAGAAAACAGTAAAATTAAGATATGAGACACCTGCTGCATTATTTTTATTTTCTTCTAACACTTTTAAACAAACATTTCAGACAAACATGAATTGTTAAGTTTGTTTTGTTTCAGTTCTGATACAGCTTAGCATCATAAGAACAAGTTGTGTACAGGCTGTCCTCGCACTTACGACACAATTGGTTCCTGAAAGTCGCGTTGTAAGTCGAAGCATTGTAAATCGAAGCCCATTTTCCCATAGGAACAATGTTATAAATTGGAGTTACGTTCCAGACTTTTCAGCCAGATAATATAGTTTTACAAAAATGACCCTGTTATATTGTACTCATGCAAATATTTATTTAAATCTTAACACTCAGCCCGGTGATTACGCGCATATCACTCAGACACCTACCTGGCTTGTTTAAAAGTACAGACTTGGGGCTTTCCAATGACGCATTCAGTGTGTGTTTGTGGTACTCCCAGCAGGAAGTAAGTTTGTCTGAAGTTAAGCCCCTCATCATGTAACAGAGTTCACAGCTTAAGTTTCGTTTTGAGTTCATTGCTCAGTCATTGTTAAGGGCAAATAAATTATTTAAAAAAAAATTAAAAAAAAATTGTTACATGCATTAAAAAAAAAAGAAAAAAAAAAAGACTAAGTTAGGACAGGTACTGCGATTCAGGCACCGAGCATGCACACATGACGCATTGCTCAGTTCTCGCCATGTCGATATCGTAAAGTCGAAACAGGGTAATAATGCAAGAGTCATAAGTCGAGGATCGCCTGTATTTGTCTTTGAAAGTAAGATTTTGGCATTTTACAAGTACAAATACCGTAAGGATTCTTTGTTGCTTCAACAGCTGTTCCCCGCACAAGTGATACTCAGTGCAGCTCCATACCAGAGCCCAGGTATGGCAGGCGAATTGGTTCAGAGTTCTCAGCAGGGTCCATTGTTCGCTTTGAATGCAATCCTGGATATCTCCTGCAAGGTTCTAAAGCTATTAAGTGCCATGCTGTTCCAAATGCACTAGCACAGTGGAATGACACAATACCTACTTGTATAGGTGAGTAAATGTGGGAAGGTTGATTTTTAAGTGTAAATATTGAAATCACTTGCAAAAGCAGTGTAGGCTTAAATATGGGCTTTTTAATCAATGTATGTGCTACATGCTGTTCTTCTAGCTTTAAAAAAGAAACACCAGAAATGATACATGCTTTAAATGGGTATTAAAAGGGATAAAAGACACACAATACTGGACAGGAATAACTATTGGAATAAGTATAGTTACTTTCTAAAACATCCATATCCCAAAACTTTCTAATTTCAAATTAGTTTGGCAAAAAAATGAGAAAAAAACAGCAATGAAACGACTTGAATTCTTATTTTTTTACCTTGGTATACAGAGGATAATATTTCTGGTGTTTCCTTTGATGTGTTATTGCGTGTATGTTTGCATGGTACCATGAGAGTAAAGATCTAATAAGTGATCCAAAACACAAAACCCATTGCTGCCATCTGCTTTGTAGTCCCAAATCTACCAGAACTTTACAGAAATGTTATTGACATTTGCAGAAATCACAGGGTTTACTAAAATCCATTTGTCTGTCAAACAACCTTACCTAATCAAAATGATCAAGTTCCAAATTGCTTATAGTCCTGTCCTCACATGAATAATGACCTAGGGGTAAATTAAATTTAAAGCTATGGCAGATCTGCGTTCTGAGAAGCTACGAAAATTGTGCGGCTTTCAAGTTTCAGTTTCTCTTACTCAGCAACATCTATAAACAATTAATCTCAGCTAAATATGTTTATATGAAGTATTTTTCATAGATGGCCTACAAAATATAAAGTCACTTTATAGAGGAGCGTGTTGTAAAACGTATTACAGATTTTGTAGCATCCAATAGAGTATAATAAAACCAGCCTTAACTGGCATTAATTAGGACCAGAAAATGGTCATTAATGCAGTGTGCTGGGTTACAGAGGTGCAGAAAAATCTAATACTGTACCTAAAAAAAGGTATACATTACAAACTATTTAACACATTGTAAAGTAGACGTACTGTCCAGGTATACCCTGTAATTCAAGGATTATAGTAATATTAATTTTACTTTCTCTATTATGTAAATATTAATATTGTACTGTACACGTACCATACCCAGGGGATAAGAGGATATTTGCATAGTATACAGTGCCGAGAAAAAGTTTGTGAATTTTCACATATTTCACATATTTCAAACCTAAAATGTTATTAGATGTTAATCTAAGTCCTAATAATAGATAAAGATAACCTGATTAAACAAATGACAAAAAAACATGATCTTTTTTCAACGTTTATTTATCCACAAATGATTCAACATTCAATATCCATGTGTGAAAAAGTATGTGAACCTTTAGATTCAGTAACTGGTGGCACCCCCTTGAGCAGCAATGACTTCAACTAAACGTTTCCTGTAACTGTTGGTCAGTCTCTCACATTGGTTTTGCGGAATTTTGGCCCATTCCTCCATACAGAACTGCTTCAACTCAATGACACTTGAGGGCTTGCTTGCATGGACAGGTCGCTTCAGGTCTTGCCACAGCATTTCAATGGGGTTTAGGTCCGGACTTTGACTTGGCCATTCTAAAATGCAGAGTTTCTTCTTCTGCAGCCATTCTTTTGTAGATCTGCTTGTATCTTTAGGATCATTGTCTTGCTGCATGACCCACGTTTGGTTCAGCTTCCGCCCTTTCTAGACTGATGAGCATCAATAACTGTTTTTCTGAGGTCCTCAGAGATTTCTTTTAATCGTGGCATGACGTGTTTCCACACACCTGTATGGTAAAGATCAAACTCACAAAGTTTCTGATCTTTATATAAGGTGGGGCCTCCCAAATTCATCCCTGAAGATCTACCTAATTATTTAAACACCTGATTCTAATTGTCCCCTTAATTGAGCTGAAAAAAACAGGGGTTCACTTACTTTTCACATACCCTGAATCTTAATTACTCATTGTTTGTCTAATTCATAATCATTTTGTTTCAAAAGACATGGAATTGGTAATATAAACCATATTGAAGATTTAAGAGATTGGATTTTTGATTCAAGAAGGCTATCATGGTAAAACTATGGAATTTCCATAATTATCATTGGGGTTAACAAACATTTTCTCGGCACTGTACTTGATCAAAAACTTTGAAGAGAAAAATCACACAGAGGTTCTGGATTGTAGAGGGTATCACACCATTATTTTCATAGGGATTTGATCTGGACCCCAAATAGATGTATGTAGCATGACAGAATTGGGCAGGTTTTACAGTTTATTTGGCTACTCTTTAAATAATTGAAAAACAATAAAAAGTATTTTCATTTAATTTTTTTTTGTCATTTACAGTATTTTACAGAAGAAAGCATATCGGTATACTAGTAACCAAGATCTTTTTTTATTTATGTTTTAGGAATATATTCTAACATTTATACAAAAACAAATGCCACTGTATGGAGCCCCTTGGACCACGGTCCAAAAAAATCTTGTCCGTCCCTGTACTTGTGACCTTGCTCCGTCCATACCCATCCCTGGTTTCAGGCCTTGTTCCTGCTGCCCTCAAGACTACCTGAGTAACGCCAGTGCTGAAAAACCCTTCCTTGACCCGGCTGTCTTATCTAACTTCCATACCTTTAAAGGATACCTGTAAAGTTCAGGATTACTTTCAAAATTCTCCTACTTGCCTACAAGGCCTTTCGTCACACAGGTCCAGAGTATCTCTTCATCCTGTTGACTCGCTGTGTTCCTGCATGCAAGCTGAGGTCCTCAGATTCAGGCTTGCTTGTTATACCGAAGCAAAAGTACACCGCACTCGGAAAGTACTCTTTTAGCTTCATTGCCCCAATTTTCTGGAACTTTAGTGCATGTAGCTCCCACATTTGCTCGCTTCAAATATACTCTCAAGACCCACTTGTTCTCTTTTGCTTTCAATGTTCTTTAAGCCTGATATCTGTTATTATCTGTTGTCTAAATTTATATTTCAGGTTTTTCACTCTTATTCGTACGATTCTGTATGGCACATGCATCCACAATGTTTAGAATTCACATCCTAGCCTATTATTTAAATGTATTATGCCCGTATTTAATGTATTTAATGTATTATGCATTGTTCCTCGCTATCTTATAAAGTGCTTTATGACGGTGGTCCACTATGGAAGGCGCTATATAAAATAAATATTGATTGATTGATTGATTTCTCTTCATAATAATAACATGTTTAATCTGGCTGCTGTTGTGCTGATGAAACACTTTGTTGTAGTATTTTCTGTACATTATTTAGGAATATGGGGAAAAAAACAGACCTCATAATAACAAATGAAAGGGTATATGTCGTCACATATGTTTACCAGACAACATCCTTAGATAATCCTTTTTTTGATTAACAGATTTATTTTATTTGTTGATCGTGAATTATTTTTGCCTTTCCTTCTGTAAAGCACTCATTAATACTTTGATTTACTTCTTTCTTTTGTGCAGTTCCTTGCAGTGGAAATATGACTGAAAGAAGAGGCACGATTCTGTCCCCAGCGTACCCTGAGCCCTATGGTAACAGTTTGAATTGTGTGTGGAAAATCACTGTAGCTGAGGGAGCAGGTATACAGGCAAGTTTCTGATAAGGAGCAAAAAGATTAGTCTCTATTTTGTATGTATTGATTTATCGTAAATAAGAGGATACATTTATGGAGTGCTGTATTTATTTTAATCATAGGGGTGGTCCTAGACAAATGCACTTTTCAGTTATGGTAAAATAAAGTAGATTTAAATCTAAACTTGAACAGTAGGATGTAGTGAATTGCTTTCCTTAGGTCGAGCTTGGCAGCTAGTGTGAGCTTGGAACAATGTGATTCCCCAAGTTATTCTGCCATTGGATTTAAATTAATGCAAAACATCTTCCAAAATTAGTTCGGGTAATAATACAAAAAAATCACACTGTAGCACTGAATAACTTTTTTGTATTCAACGCTAGAACTCTCAACACTTTTTATGATCCTTTGTCCCTTCTCCTGTGTGAGCATACAATTCAAGAAAACATCCTTGCTTATATAAAAATGAATGGGATATTTTTAATTAAGAGAAAAACACCACATTTTGCAGAAGAGGTTCTACACTACTGTATTGTTCTCTTGTCTTTGAAGGAAATTGCATGCCACTACTGCCTAAATAATGGATCAACTGGAAGAGATTTAATATTGAAATGTGTTTTAATAGAAAAAGGGAGATGTAATGGTTAACAAAGAGAGGAATGTAGTACAATTCCCAATTTGCTTTGCTCCAAAATCTTAAACAGACAATTTCTAAGGGTGGAATATAGGTACTGAAGAACTAGAACATGTATAGCACCTTGAATACATTCTAACCATTTTAGAATCTGAAGGAGAAAGACATTATTTCAAGGATACGCTCAGCCAAATCTTGCATATAACCTGCCACCAAAAGATGCAAACCAATAAACGAGTATTCAATAATGTGATAAAACAATATGTATACTATTATATCAAACCTTCTTTTTTAAATAAAGTCCTGACGTATTCTTTATCACTGAAGTGTTGGACATAAAACTCAACACACTCTCTTATAGCAAATTATTAATAAAACATAGAAATGTTATCTCTTTAATTTAGTGTTTAATGTTGTTACTGAAAAATAACCTGCCAGTGATCCGTTTTAATTCCAGATCCAGGTTATCAGCTTTGCCACAGAGCACAACTGGGATTCACTTGAAATATATGATGGTGGTGATTTGACTGCACCAAAACTTGGTAGCTATTCAGGTGAGAATAAATACTTATGCTCTTTTGTTGTTGTTGTTTTTCTTTATAGACTGTGATCCATCACTGTGTATGACAGATAAATGATACACGAATATTTGATTTGCGTGAAAAATTCAATAGCAACTTATTTGACTAGCTAGTTACATTTTTATTTTAATAATACATACCTTTCAGTGGCAGGTCCTTCAGTGTTTACATTTTCACTTATCTTTTTGTACAGGAAGTTGAGGATGTTATCCTGATGCCTAATGGTTTGAATTCTATTACTCTGTGTTAATAAGCTGAAAAACGGACAAAAAAAAAAGTTTCGAAAATCATCCTACAATTGTAAATAAAAGTGTCACATAGTTTATAAGACATTAGTACAATGTACAGTAGGTTGTCTGCATGCTAGTTTAAAATTAAATCTATACACTGCTGTGCAAAAGTCTTAGACATGTTGCATGTTTCTATTCTGATGCATTATGAGCATCAACAATTTACTCAAAACCTCCACTAGTGGGTTTTCTGCTATATAACAACCTTGACTTTCATAAAGAAGGAAAAAAAAAATGAGTGAAATAGCTTGTATCACTTGGTTTTCAAGGTGTGGTATCCAAACCCAGGACTGGAAGATCCAAATAGCTGTCTAACAAGGATGAGCAATATTTGAAGATAATATCCTTAAGGAATAGAAAGAAGACAAATGTTGAATTGACAACAGAACTGGTAGAAGGAACAGGTGTCATTGTCCAACAGTCCAAACCACCTTTGACCATCATTCCATAGTCCGATTTCTGTGTTCTTGTGCATATTTTAGCCGTTTAGTCTTGTTCCCCTTTCTTAACAGATATAGTCTTACTGCAACACATTCTATAAGTCCTGATTTCAAGAGTTACCTTCATACTGTTGATTTGATGGACAACAACTTCTAACTTCTGTCAGTTCTGTTGTCAATTCAATGCTTGTCGTCTTTCTATTCCTTAAGAATATTATCTTCAAGTATTGCTCATCCTAGTTAGACAGCTTGTTGGGTCTTCCAATCCTGTGTTTGGGTCTTCCAATCCAAGTACAGATGATGTTTCTCTGTACTTGTTACCTATGCTTCTGATACCACACCTTGAAAATCGAGTGATACAAGCTATTTCCCTCAATGTTTTTCCTTCTTTGTGCAAGTCAAGGTTGTTATAATAGTAGAAAATACTAGTGGAGGCTTTGAGTAAATTGTTGATGCTCATAATGCATCAGAGTAGAAAAATGCAACATGTCGAAGACTTTTGCGGAGCAATGTATCTGTATCTATCTATCTATCTATCTATCTGTCTATCTATCTATCTATATATATATATATATCTATAATATATATATATTATATATATATATATATATAATTCAACACTTTTTTTTTTCTAAACAGTTAGTGTGAACATTAATTCTCATGGAATACATTCACCTCGACACAGAGAGTTTAAGATTATGCTGATACAATGTTTAGCTGCTTGGAAACCTTCTGGAACTTCCAGAGGGCATCCAAGGTAGAGTATGTACTGATGTGCTCATAATGACTTTTGCCCTGCCATGTGTAAGATTTATACCTGGTTGGCCAGTTACACCCTTGTGTTTATGAGGAAAATATTTGTTTTCATTCATTTGATATTAGTTGTGTTAAATTATAATAAAGAGCTGAAACAGATTGGAAGGTCATACATTAAAGAAGAGAGTAGTTTCAAATGACATTTTTCAGAACAGTAAAAAAATAAATAAAAATAAAGCATCAAGCTGTATTTTATAGCAGCTTACCTGCAATAAAATTAGCTTAAGCGGGTAGACAAGATGGAGAGAGTTTAGCTGTATAGTTCAGAACGTTGCAGCTCGAGCTTTTTGGCTGACCAGTCGGTGTCACTATGTTCTGACTTTATACTCTATACTTTAATATTTTGCTCATCCTTTAGCGTTCTCTTAACCATAAGCAAAGAAACTTTTGTACCTTCAGTCACACTCCCTTGGTTAACAAGTGCAGCAATTTCTCCTCCAATCAGTAGTTGCCACATTGCTTTCCCTCTGGAGCGATAACTTAATGTACCGCAGCTGTGCCCAATTTCTAGATCGCCAACTTCCACCTAACCCTGGGAATGAAATGTCAGGCCATCCAGTCCAGGGCACTTTGCACTGCATCGACACAGGTCAGGAAGGAGATTTATCGCCAATAATCAATTTGTCTCTGTCACAGGGTTATAGAGACATAATTTAAGCAAACAGTATGTCAAGCTGCACACTGCTTGAGTCCCCAAACCCCTAACTAAAATGAAGTAATAATATTTACAACCTAGTTCCTCTAAACTATACTGTATATAAAATGTGTATAAAGTGGATGGGCTAACTGCAGTTTACAAGCCACTTCCACTAGCGGTTTAGTATTTGAATATGAATAAGCTGGGTTCGCTGAACTGAGGACTACCAAGGGAATTTATTATTCACAATTATTATGCTGATCAGTACTTCTTTCTATTCAGCATTGTTACTTTGCTTCACCTTGTAAAAAAGTCGCTAATAAGCCTTGGTTGTTTCAAAGCCATTTGAACATGTTTAACGTGGCCATTTTTGTTCATTCTTGTAGAAAAAAAGCACATGTAGCTGTGGCAAAATTATCATTTAAAATCAGTGAGTTTGATGATACTAATTATTTGAGACCAGAATCTTCTAAGGTCAACCTAATATGTTTTCAAAGTACATTCCTAACAAAGTAATCATACTTTATTTACTGTATGTTTCAGGTACCACTGCACCCGCTCTTCTCAACAGTACTTCTAATCAACTGTATCTGCATTTCCACTCTGATATCAGTGTTGCTGCAGCAGGCTTTCATCTGGAATACAAAAGTGAGTAAATAAGTTTTCCTTGGGCTTTTCTCTCTGGGATAGAGTTTCTGGAGCAATACTGATGTTTCTTTGATTGTGTTGTCTGTAGTGGATTTAAATACCCCAGCTCATTAACTTAATATTAAATATTGAGATCTGGCACTGTTTAATTAAAACTGTTTATTTGCTGTGTGAATCTTGTTGAAACTTTTTTTTTTTCTTGGTTTCCCTGTTTGAACAATACACAACCAACACGTACATATATTCCAATTTTGTGTACGTTCACTAGCAAACATTCTGGAAAATTATTTTTACTACAGTATACTTGAGAAGCAATCATCTCGTGAGAGTGCCTAGTTTAACTGGCGTGCAGTGTAACGTGTAATGGCTTTTTAATTAAAATGAAATTACAGTATATTATTTTACTGTCACAACAATCAATGCATTTAAGCATCTGTTACTTACTTAGTGGAAGTCTCACAGTTTTTCACTAAGCACAGATGCAGAGCGTCACAACCCCCCCCCCCCCCCCCCTTCTCTTCATCAGGTCGCATCGCAATCCCTCCCCACCTCCCCACGCTGCCACACAATAACAGTGGTGTACTCACTATGTATTCAGTGAATGTGTATTCACTTTATCGAAACACATTTTCACTTAACAGGGAACACAAAAAAACATACCTGCACAACGCAGTGGCACAGTCACTGTTGGATTACAAACTTATCCAGTGTTCCCTACATTATTGCACGATCCACATTGTGTACGTGCCTAATTATGTGAGATGTGATCAAATTCAAATTAAAAAACAGCTTTATTGTCTGTACACCTCATTGTACTTGATACAGTACCGTATTACATGTTGTCAGTTTGCCCCGAAATTATTCTTATACGTGGATTGCTTGATTCTTACAAGCAGATTATTTTAGCACGGTTAGTGTAAGAATGATTTTGTCCCATTGGTTTTGATCACTATATGTGGTTGATTCTTATATCTGTGATTCTTATAAACAGAGTGTACTGTAGTAGTAGTAATAATAATAATAATAATAATAATAATAATAATAATAATAATAATAATAATAATAATAAACAAAAGTGGGACAGTTAGTCCGCTATTTCAAAAATATATGCACCTAGAACTGTGATAGTAAGCCTTACAAGCTGACAAACTGCAGCCAATGAAGGGATTTTGTAGCACTCATTATAAAAAGCCAGGCTGTCTCATTGATGCCAAGTTCATCCTGAATGTTCAGCATGTGAGGACTGTAGCTGCATTTTAATTATCCCAGGCAGAGCTGTGCCTTCTGCACAGTTGTTATACAATGCCAAAGGGTTTCCGAGACAGGGATAACTGCCTCAGTAGTGGGAGAAAAAAAAGATGTGTGAAAGTCTTTAGAAATCCCTTTCTTTTATAAAAGATCAATGGCTCTGTAGGAGCAAATCATTTAGGATTATATCCAAGCCTCTTTTTCAATTTCCTTTTCATATATAGGACGTTAAGTTGATTAAAGAGGCGTTCCAGCCAATAAAATAGCTTAATGTATAAAGAAAGACTATCAATCTGACTCTATGTAAAACTACTAACCCCATTTACCCAATCAGAGCACCTATACATATGGGTTTAGCCAATATTTGTTCCTTATTTTTTTACACTTCATGAATGAGAAGTACTGTAACGATGGACAATGAAATGTTAGTTTATATTACTTAATTTAGTGATGACTGTTCATCCTCTAAATAATAGACAGTGTACATTAAAAATATATACTATATATAATGTGTGTGTGTGTGTGTGTGTGTGTGAGAGGGGGGTCAAAGTCAGTCGTCTTGTTAATCAGTTTATGGCCAACTGGTTGACGTTTTTCATGGTTGGCAGGCACTACAAAGGGAATTTTAAAAAGGTTATCATGTCTGGTGGGTATAAATGTACCTTGAAGTTCTGTTAAATCATCACAGAAATTAAAAAAAAAAGGTTCAGCACTGACATTTAATCTACTGTAAATCAACTAGTTTTTGAGACAATTCTTAATTTATGAAGATATTTTCGATTACAGATACGATGTTGAGTCTAATTGTATTATTTAAAGAGCAGTGAATCTATCATCACTTTATAATTCTATAATACCAGGTGATTTATTGGGCCCTTTGCACTGGAAAATAGTCGGTCAAAAGGTTTTTTAAACGGTTTGGTGGATCTGTCTCTGTTTAGTTCACTTAAATAGATCCTTATTTATATATATTTTTTCTTTGTTATATGTTTCCAGGTATGAAAATACAGTGTTAGTATTATCTGTAATGAATGGATTGTTTTGATTTTCATGCAATAGTACTTATAATAGCAATAACATGTTTAAAAGCTTATTTCTGTTATGTCTTTCTTGTGAAAAGCATGTAATATCACAGTTTTCTTCAAAAAAGCAACAGCATTTTAGTAAATATAATCAGCATTTTATGAAAAGATAGTAATTTCCATTAAAAGTATTTAAAATTGAATGGGATTAGATTTTTCCTGGTAATTGCATGCAGTTGTATTACAGTTCACTGGATATTTGAGTTTGGTAAGATATATTACACACAATTACCTGAAATGAGATAATCTATATAACTTTTTATAATCACTGAAAGATCATTTTGCGTAATAACCTTGTGATAAATAAATGCATGATAACCAGTTCAGTCTTAACAGATTTGTTCCCTTAAACAATGGACAATGCTGTATTTCTTTTGCAGGGAATGTTTTTACAGATTAACAGACACTGCCACCTGCTGATAATTACAAACAAACAAACTGAATAGGTTGACATAGCAACCATGAGTCCTTCTGTATTACACTGACATTATAAAACCCTTAAAACAAACAAATACATAAATGAATACACTTTTTTGTTATTTTTTCAGCTGTAGGGCTTACCACGTGCCCTGAACCATTAGTCCCCAGCAATGGTATAAAGGTTGGAGACAGGTACTTGGTCAATGATGTGATATCATTGAGTTGTGAACCAGGATATGTTTTACAGGTAATTTTTTATTTTTATTTATTTATTATTTGTTTTGCTCTTTTCATAATACCCCATTGCTATAATGATTTTCTCAGTATATGAATACAATACAATAAAAGTACAATACAATACTCTCCCTCACCTATATGCTTTGTTCCAATCTTTGAATTGAGATTAACTGAGGTAGATTTACCAGTGAGCAGGAGGATAATGGGCAATGTAGTTCTGAGAGGTCCACAAGGGAAGCCATCTTGAGGCAAGGAATGCAATTTAAAAGTTTAAAAAAGTGGTCAAAAAACTTGTTGTCCAAGGGACAAAATGCTAAAAAAATCTACTTAACCCCTCCCCATCACACAAAACACACACACACACACAAACGCACAAAAGTAGACTCTAACTTGCAGGATTTTGGTTTTATTATACAGTGAAGTTTTTTCATTAGATTTTTCCAGTCCTTCACTCCATTTTCAGTGAAAGCAGGGTATTTTGAACTTCTGAAAAAATGTCTGCAAGGAAAGCAGAAAACCACATCTGCCTGCTTACTGTACTCTAAATATGAAAACAGAGTTCAATATTCTGATTAAAATGAACGGTTTTGCTTACCAAAGACAGTTTTCAGATATGCAGGTAAACAAGGCTATGCCGGTCCTGTAGCAGTATCACCAAGGTCCAAAATACAAGATTTAGTTTCGAGGAGACAATGTTTGGCTGGTTTAATGTCTATTCTTCCCGCCGATCTGAGCCCCATATAGATATTCAAAAGTTCACAGTAAGTGCAGTTTTATTTTTTGCAAATATACCTTATGAAATTCTAATGCCCCTTGATTATAAGTACGATACTAACTGCTTGTTTAGAAGCTTAATAGTCAGTATTAATAATTGATTTAAATTGGTGTGAAGTGATGGAAATGGTGTTCAAAATTGGTGTAGGTACTGTAGGACAAGAACTGATTTTATAGGTTTTAAAAAACAGTGCAGCTTGTTATCCTTACTGTTTTTCTAATTTGCTTAAATAGGCATAACATGTTTTAAAGTACAAGCTAGTGCTATGTTAAACTTAATTCATTTGGCCGCTGTGGCAGGAAAAGGTGTTGCGGTAACGTCAGGACAGAAGGCGGAACAAAAACAGACAGGCAGGTACTGCAGTTCACAGGTGCGGCATGCTCCGTTTGTTAAATAACACAAATAAAATATTTAAACAAAAAGACTCTGCTCACAGTGCGAAACAAAAGCAAATCACAAACACAAAATAAACTACACACACAGGTCAGGCTGGGCAATCGCCTTCACTGTTCCTATATGTTTTCAGTTTTTAAATAATCTCTCCTGTCGCTCTCCCCTTCTCCACTTCCGAACACCCACCCGGAGTGCAGCGAGCTGCAGGTATTTATGCAGGTGACCATCTCCAGATTAGCAACAAATTAATCACTTAATTAATTCGGGAGATGGCCACCTTCTGCACGAATTTTTAATGTGGATGGGGCTTCCCATTCACGCTGCAAAAACAAAATAAACACAAAATAATAAATAAACACAAAACACAGTACAGGGGCGGAGGGGGAAACCCTGTTATAAAATAAACACTGTACAGGGCTGCTTGCCCTGTTACAGGCTGGGGAAAACCCGAAAATATATATATATATATATATATATATATATATATATATATATATATATATATATATATATATATATATATATGTAGCATCCCTGAGTGGTTTTGAGTTCTGTTTTGTGCTATAAATTATTATACAGTACAAGTTCTCAAAAAGACGCAGGATATTATATATATATATATATATATATATATATATATATATATATATATATATATATATATATATATATATATAATGTGTGTGTGTATCTTACTTTATATCGTTGGGTTCAATAAATGCAGGGGGAAAAGCATAGAATAGCCTTCCCAAACGAAAGACTCACACGCCACCTATGCTTGCGTGGCTCTCTAGAAATATACCCAGAGTGTCTTTCTAGCAACAGAACAAACATAGGAAAAATAAATAAAAACTACTTGACTGACAGACAAAGTATAACTGCAAAACTTGTTATCCTAGGCATCGGGCAAAATGAATTGCACACGTGTAAGTGGAAAGGAGTATGTGTTACTGACATGCACTATTGGATTATTTAGAAGCTGCTATTACATTTGCATGTTTTCACATTCATTTGTTGTATATTTTTTTATTTAAAAATAGCCCAACATGTCATTCCAATATGAAATTGGTTAACACAACAGTCTAGTTACAAGGCCCAAGCAATCAGCGCAATAATATTGTTTTAAAAGGAAATATTAGGTTTAACATATTATGACATTATCAGTTGAATGACCATATACCGTTTAATACAGGGGTTCTCAAACTGTGGACCATGACCCAAAGGTGGGTCATGATGCCTTCCCAAGTGGGCAATGGGAGTAACAACATTCTATGTATTTTTCATATCATAATGATGAAAAGCAACAATAAAACACTAATGAAGAAAAAATAAAGATTCAAATGAAAAAAGAACCATTTAGATTAAGGTTATTTACAGTGTTACATGTTTAAAAATTGTTTTTTAAGTGCCTAAATGCAGCTGAACATTTTACCTGTGGGCCTCAGGTAAAAACAGTTTGGGGACTCCTGGTTTAATAAACCTACTCTAACATTCTGCTATACTTACAGGGACACTCCCACATATCTTGTATGCCAGGGACTGTTCGTCGCTGGAATTACCCACCTCCTCTCTGCATTGGTAAGAGTTATCTCTTCACAACAAGAATTCAACATTTTAGTGTTTCATTTGTATTCAACAAAAAGCTAGGGTATCATTTTATTATTTTTTCTTAATGCAGGTTAAAAATTAAAACAAATTAGCCGTGTTTGTTTTTTGTATTTGTGTTGCAGAGTGGATGGGATGCATTAATAAACTCGTGCAGATTGTGGCTGAGGGGCAATAAAATAATTACTAGCTAGTTAAATCCCTCGGCCTCGATATATAAGCCTGCTTTTCTCCTTGCTCGAGGTGGGTGTACAGAGGAGAGTACAGCAGAGCAATATGAGAAAGGGTTTTGTTTACATGTCCTATAGGCGATTGCCCTGCCTGACCTGTAGTCAGTTTTGTGTGCGAGACCATACAGTGCAGGCCACGTTCCGTCTGCGTGAAGTAGGCTGGTCTTCTCTGGGGACTCCAAAGGGAGCGTTGCATTGGCTCTGGTGTTCCCTTGGGTTAGGGAGGCAAAACCACCAGGGACTGTTTCTCCTCATTGTGCTATAGCAACAGCTGTTACAATGGAAGTTATGAAAATATATAATTCTTACATGTTTTGACTTTCAAAGAGCTTTAACTTGCACAAACTTTTAAAAAGTTAATGATAAAACATAAGAAATTATATTTATATGAACAAATGTATCCAGAATGGACTCTGAGACTTAGAGTATATAGATAAGTTTGTAAGGTTGTTATTGTGTTTGCCATGTAGAATGTGATAGACAGATGAATGGACAGATGGACACCATTTATGTATTTGGGTCAGAAGCTCATTCAAGAATGTATCCTTGATTAATCATTAACGTCTCAAATCAGCTCCACTGTCTGATTGTAGTGCTCTTATATACCAGGGGTCGGCAACCTCAGCGAAACCAGGGACCGCCATGGAGGACCACAAAACGACTTGTGGGCTGTCACCAACAAAACTGAACAGTTTTTAACTCAATTGTCAGGTTGTAATACCTGCACAATACCAACAAACTTACAGAAACACACTGGGCAAATCATAGAGTACAATCACATTGTATTTATTTTAAAAAATGGAAATCTTTGAACAAAGACATTACCGCTATACCACTGCTATCGTCGTTTCAGTCAACAGTCTTAAATCACACAGAATTCAAACAATGCTTAACTGTGCAACAGCAAAGATAAATAACTATTTAAATGGGTATCATTTACATTAACTAGCTGCCCGTTACTTTTGTGTTTCTCAAAATAAGCGCGCAAATAGTATATGAAGGTACGTGGATTCCCACCAAAAGCAGCCATAACACACAAATGCAGGTTTAATCTATTCCCATTTAACATTACATGTAGTTATTAAATTGTACAGTTTGCTCCTATCAAGGAAAAAAAAAATCTCTTAAATTAAAACAAACAATTAATTGAATTTGGACAACTTCACCTCTGTCGTTCCGCTGGCTCAGCCCTTCGCACACAGTTACTGCATAAGCATTGATTACGTACTTCCACGTGACGTTGGTTGCGTGCCTTGGAACTGTTGCCTAACAACCACTGACAGACTGTGTGCGGTGTGAGAAAATCACTCCAGCAACAATATAGAAGCTGGCTGCGCAAGTGCCGAAGAGTTGGATCTAATTTATTTATTTATTTAATTTTGAAATGTAATACATTGATAATAAAACTCAGAGGGGCCGCCACCAAACCTCAAATGGCCCGCCATTGGCCCGCGGGCCACCACTTGCCAACTCCTGCTATATACTATTGACTATGTTAGAGAGTTGTTTGTTATCCAATCTCTGTATTTATTTGTGTTTGATTTTTAGCTAGGTGTGGTGGAACACTGGTTGAAATGAGTGATGTCATCCTAAGTCCTGGTTTTCCAGGAAACTACCCTAGTAATCTTGACTGTACATGGAAGATCTTACTACCTGTTGGATATGGTAAGGCTTAATTTACTGTAAACAGTTTAGCAAAACAAAACATACTTTATTTTTTAATGCTGATGGACAGAATTTAAGTAGGTTTTATAATGTTGTCTTTTTTTACCATCAGGAATGCAGAAATGTCAGATCCTTACAAATACATACTAATGATAAACAATATAATAAAGCTTTAATAAATTACATTATTTGCAATTACAATAAAACTGGTAAAAAGTTGACAGCTTAACATTTTATATTTTAAACTAATTTCATGATGTTTGTTTTTTGGTGGTATTAGCATGCCTTCAAAATCTGTCCAATTATATTACACCATAAAGAAAAATGGTCCTGTTACACACTTATTTTATCATGAGCCTTAAAGTTTATGCTGATAAGACATGATGAAGTGTGAAAACTCATCCAGATCTCCATAACAATGCATTCTCTCTGTTGTGGTTGTTAAGAATTGGATGGTTTAAGCATGTGCTAGGCTAGCATGGTTGTGCACTTTTATTTACAAAAACAAAATAAACAAAACGAAACAAACACCTAGCTGTACTCGAGCAATAACTCAAACACACTGGAACCTAACTAACAAACAGGACAGCTAAGCTGTTTACATGTTAACACAAAATCAAACCAAAAACACAGTTTTTTTTACAAATAACTAGTTTACAAAAAGGCTACACACAGTACCTTTTTTTCTTCATGCTTGAGCACACTATCAAGCGGGCTTCTATACACACCAGCAGCCTAGAGCAGACTAACTGTGCTCCTTTTAAACCCTGCACCTGGCTCTGATTTACACTAATAGCCAGGTCCAGGTGCAATTTCATGGCATTGTCACGGGTAAAGTATCGTATTTCGCGGAATGTGCACGGAAATATAAAATATATTACGTGTACAGATTTTTTTTTTTTAAACAGCAAATATACAGATAAATGCACTGACATCAAAATTAACATCAAAGTTACTCAAGCACTTTACAGTAGCTTGTGAAATGGTGTTGTAATTAACAGCCTGTAGGTAAAGTGTATCTCCAAGTACAGCTTTTAGTTCTAGTACGTCTGGTGCATGTTCACTAGGTCTTGCAAAACAAATAAAATGTGTAACCCATACTGATCCTGTGTGTCTGCCGACCTCGGTTATCGCGCAGCCCGTTAAATCGCAATTTTCACAGGGCCTTAGTTATGACATGGGGGGGGGGGGGGGGGGGGGGGGTGCCTCCTCAGAAAGCAGTACATTTTAAGTACTTGCTCTAGAAGACCAAGTATTAACAGGGTCTGAGCTGGCAAAGTGCAACCTTGCTTTAGTAATATGATATCAACTAAATAACAAAGCCATACAGAATTGAAAGATAGTCCAGACTAGTCCAGAAGTTTCCTTAGCTACTGTCTCACCTGCTATGAATATTTGCCTTGACTGTAAAGAAAGGGTCATTTGGGAATCATCCGCTAGAAGGAGCACTCCTGGACTCTGCGGCACCTGTACTCCAATTAATTTGGCCATAACTGAAGTCAAGAATTTCCAGAAAGCCTTCATTTTTTGACACTCCCAAAACATGTACAGATAGGTGCCAGATGTTCCTAGAGCGCATTCCTGGCACACAGGACCACGGGCAATTTTCATTTGAAATTTCTGACAGGGGGTTGCATAAAATGTAGGTGTCAGTTTAAAATTAATCAATTGGTGTGCCAATTTCTTGGATGATGTAAAGAGGTTATCCCAGATGCTATCCCAGTTGGGGGTGACAACAAGCTTACTAAGTTTAACTATGGGTTCAACTATAGGTTCAACTATGGGGTGGGTGGACAGATATACAAAGCAAGAAAAACCAGGGAGCGAGTATGTTTCCTTAATTACATGGAATGTGGGTAAACCTTTAAAGTCAAAAATATTGTTCAAAATATAAACACCTCTTGTGGACCAAGGTGGTATGCAAAAGGTTGAGAGCCCTTCAGCAGAAAGGAATTATTCTAAATGGATGAAAGCTTGTGTAATTTAAGAGAAATGTCAAAAATCTATAATCAGACCCATTCGAAGAAAGAGAGAGCTCATTGTTTGAGACCACAGAAGGGAAGATCTTATGATCTGATCGGCGTAGTTATCACCTCTTCCATTGAACTCCAGCACAAAGGTCTCAGGTTCATCCAGATTTAAAAAAAAAACTCTCAATTGGAAGGCCCAGTAATAAAATTAAAGGGCTAAACCTTCAAGTATTTTGGGGTGCTGCAGTGTTGTTAATCTAATTTTTGGGCGCTTACCATTCTATATAAAACTAGAGCATGTGGAATTCATTTCTTCTATAAATATATGTGGAAGTGATAATGAAAGCACAGAGAATACAAAGTTGATTTGTGGAAGAACATTAATCTTTATAACTGAAATTTTGACATGCAGAGTGAGCTACAGGGGTGACCATCTGAGCAAGTCAGATTTGATTTTAGTCAAAGCACTATAAAGTTTTCTTCATGCATTTGTTGAAAATTAGTGCATATCTTGATGCCCAGATAAGTAAAACCAGTGGACTGACTCTGGAGAGGAACACCAAGAGGGGATTTTTAGCTGCAGAGTTCAGAGGTATCAAGACTTATTGGGACCAGTTTATTTTATAGCCAGAAATGGAACCAAATTCATCAAATAATTTCAGAGCTTAGGGAAGTAACAAATATATCTGAGAGGAATAACAGTATATCATGTGCATAGAGTGATCTATGAAGTTTAGAGCCCTTTACATCAATAGGGGTGACTAAAGGGCTTTGCCCAAGAGCCTGAGCAAGTGTCTCCAACGAGAAAGCAAACAAAAGAGGGGAGATCCTTGCCGTGTGGAGCTGGCAAGCGCACATTAAGAGGATGAATGGAGTATCTAACACAGCAGATAATCTGAGCCTAATATGAAAAAATTGAGTGTCAAATACATTGGGAGCATAGAGAGAAGATAAACAGAGCTTGAACCCATTTAACATAATAACAGAAAAGCAAAATCTACCCTCCGCATCATTACCCTGGTTAATAATATTTATATTGAGCTTCCTATTCACCAGAATTAAAACCCTCTTCATTTCATTTGAAGCGGACAAGTGTGCAATAATTCTATAATGTTTGTTATGAAATCTGTGAACATCTGCAGATTTGAGATGAGCCTCTTGAATGAGTGCTATTGCGACTCGCTTTCATTGCAAAAAATCAAGAGATTTATGTATATTGATAGGTGAGTTCAAGCCACACGGATTCCATGTGAGAATAGAAGAGTCATTCATTATTCAGAATTCACAGTAGAGAACAAATCTCTTGCTGGGAAAGTTTTCACTACCTGAAAAACTAAACAACCATACATAAGAGCTTTACAAACCTACATTACATAAAAACATAAGAAAGTTTACAAACAAGAGGAGGCCATTCAGCCCATCTTTCTCATTTGTTTGTTAGTAGCTTAGTGGTCCCAGAATCTCATCAAGCAGCTTGATGGTGTCAGCTTCAACAACAATAATGGAGAGTTGGTTCCAGATTCCCACAATTCTCTGTGTTAAAAAAGTGCCTCCTATTTTCTGTACTGAGTGCCTGTTTATCTAATCTCCACTTGTGACCCCTGGTCTTTGTTTGTGTTTTCAGGTCAAAAAAGTCCCTTTAGTTGACATTGTAAATAACTTTTAGAATTTGAATGCTTGAATCAGGTCGCTGCGTAGTCTTCTTTGTTCAAGACTGAATAGTTCAATTATTTTAGCCTGTCTGCATATGACATGCCTTTTAAACCCAGAATAATTCTGATCGCTCTTCTTTGCACTCTTTCTAGAGCAGCAATATTCTTTTTGTAGCGAGGTGACCAGAACTGAACACAGTATTCTAGATGAGGACTTACTAATGCATTGTAAAGTTTTAACATTACTTCCCTTGATTTAAATTCAACACTTTTCACTATATATCCAAGCATCTTTTGGCCTTTTTTATAGCTTTCCCACGTTGTCTGTAGATTAAACATACCAATGGAGAGAATACAGCAACAGACCACCAGGCCAGCAATATTGAAATAGACCAGCCCCTTTCTAATAGTAAACTGAAAAAATCTGAAAAAGAGACAATAAAACAAAGTAACCAAAGAAAGAAAAAAAAAAACATTTATGCACATGTGCGCCAATATCTGAGGACAAACGTGCCTCAATTTAACTGGCAAAAAAAGAAACATCAGTAGATTGTTGAATATTAATAGAAGCATATATAAATTATCAACATACATTACTATCATTGAACAATCTGAAGTCTCTGGAGACATATACAATAATATCCTATACACATATTCCAACGTTAGTGACAAGCAAGAAACAGTACGTGTTAATTTGTTTCAGTCGTTGTTAGATAGCACAACAATCTAGCCCCTACCAAAATCCATAAGTAAATAAAAATGGAAATAAGTAAATAAATGTAATAAAGTTTAAAAAAAGCTAAATAATAGTAACTTGACTCACTTGTTGCATATATATCAACAAATTATTATACTGACCGACTATATAATTATCAATGACCCTAAGGTGTACCTAGAGAAGATAGCACTGCTATCATGATATAATAATTCAACACTGTAATGTGAAAATAAATTAGTATTAAACTTTTAAGTGATCGTTTATTCTACAGTTTCTGTTAAATGAGAGGAAGCACAAACCTATGTTTAAAACGAATAATGATAATAATAATGGTGATAAAATAATAATACTAATATTAAAAATAATGATACCAATAGCAATATTTGTCAGAAATAGACCTAGTCGATTTAAGAGGCTAAGTGAACAGTGTAAACAGTTACCCTATAAAACAGTAACAATTTTCCATAACAGAACCACATTGTTGCAAAGCAGCAAAGAGTGAGACTGAATTTCTGTGTACACAATTGCATTGAGGAGCTAACGAAGAAGCACAAGGGAGCCAAGAGATGACAACGCAATCCAAACAGCAACAGTTCAAATCCAGCCTGCACAGGGAGGAAACTGTATTTGAAAAGGTTCAACTTGATCTGGATTGCTTCAATGTCAGCAGCAAGAACTGATAGTGGATTCTTGATCTCCAGCACCACTGCAGCAAAGGGTCACCAAAAGGGCCCTTCGTCCATACATGCCGTATTCCAGATCAGAGCCTTTTTAGCTTTCTTCAAATTGGCTGTGGGAGAAGGGGACTTTGGATCTATTTGAATGTCAGGTCTTTTGTCCGGTCTCTCCATAACTAAAATAAAGTATTAAAACAAGTATTTAAAGTAGCAAAATTTATATCGTCGAACCGGTACAGTCTTGCTACCGTCCTGGTTTCAACAACTACTGAGCTGTGCTAAATCCTCTTCCTGTTACCAAGTCGGTCTTATCTGTGTCTTGAACAGCCCCGTTGCTGTCTTTAAGCAGACTGAGGCAACACCTGTACATTGTTACTGTACACTGCATTGCGTAATGCCTGGGTTTTGTCCCTGCAAGACATGCAGGGCCAGTCTGCCTGTTGAGGACAAGTATGGCAGAAGCTGTTCCTGCCTAGGGCACGAGCACGCAAAGGAGGCACAGATGAACCACATTTTCTGCGAGTTTTGTCCAAGAGCAGCTGAGACAAGGCAGTCCATCTTTGATGACGAGCCTATGACTGAACTGGGCCAAGGTGCTCATAGCATCCCTTTATTAGACCAGGGGGCTCTGATTTTCAACCCTGATGCAGCTCCTGAGCAGCCAGCCATGGAGACTGCTCAAGCGCCACGACCTGCTCAGAATGGGTGCAGAGGACCTATTGGAATCCCGATCCATCGAGCTAGCAACTCTGGGTTTGGCCCCTGAACAGCTGCACTTCAGCCATCTGAGTCTGTCCAATAGGGTTATTGACACCCTGCAAAATCCCAGAGCAGTGTCCATGCATTCCCAATACGGATACAAGTGGGGAGTCTTTCAGACATGGTACCTGCCTCAGGGGTTGTACCCCACGACCTGTCCCATGGCAGTTATACTGCAATTTTTGCAGGAACTGTTTGACGAGGGGAAATCCCCTTCTACGTTAAAGGTCTATCTGGCAGCTGTTTCAGCTTGCCATGTCATTATTGACTCGGTCTCCCCAGGAGCTCACTTCCTCGCGGGGCAATTTTTGAAAGGGGCTCAGCAGCTTTATCTGCCTATGAAGGATAGTGTTCCTCACTGGAGGCTTGACGTGGTGCTAGATGCCCTCATGAAGCCTCCATTTGAGCCCTTGTATTCATCTGAGCTGAATTTTTATTGCTTAAAGCGTCTTTCTTCCTTTTAATCACCTCCGCAATGTGGGTGAGTGAGATGCAGGCATTCTCAATTTTGAAAGCATACTTAATTTTTGCAGAAGCCAGGACAAAGGTTACACTCCGTACCAATTCTATGTTTTTGCCAAAGACTTTCTTGGCATTTCATGTCAACCAGTCTGTGGAACTGGAGACAGGACAAAAAGTTGGAGGCAGTCCAAACTATTTTTGTCTGCTGTGGGGCAAAGTCCCATGGTCAAGCCCTGTCAAAGCAGAGGCTGTCCAAATGGATAGCAGACACAGTCAGGACTGCCTATGAGCGAGCCCATTTGAAGGAAAAATAATGCTGAGATCTGTGCGCAGTCCTTTATACCCTCGGGGACGGGTATGACTGGATCACAGGCTCGGCTGAGCAGCTTTGTTATATCTTATTCAGGTTTTGGGGCTTTAGAAGGTAAATGCCCATCTGGTAATGGTTACATTTCTATTTCAGGGAACCAGGGTTATGATAATAACCTAATGTCATTGTATTCTGCTGGTGTTAATAATATACAGCCCCTCTTTGCACTTAAGCAATAACCATTTGAATATCAGCTGGCAAGGTTTCAGCAATATCTCATCATGATTTTCTTCTTAAAGGCTACAGCCTCTATACATGAACCCCAATACCTCAGACAAGCACCTGGGTACACATATTTACGATATCATAACAAAAGGATTACTTTTTTTTTGGTGCATATGTATAGCTATGATGTACTATTTATAAAATGGGTATTTTAAATGCTCTATCTTGATTTGTGAAAACCAGTCACATAGGGGTGTTGATATTATAGCATATCACCATAGGGCAAATCACTGGTAGATATCCATACACCATTATAATTCTGAAAAAAAAAAGGTAGACATATTGGAATTTATTGCAATAGATATGACTGAGATTTATGTAGACATTGACCTTTTGGGAAAGCAAAGTGCACATCAGATATTGAATGAGTCTGAACCAATGATAATTAAAGCAGTGAAAAAGGACAAAAGTAAGTATTCAAATACTTAAACTTTCAGATTTAAAAAAAAAAAAAAAAAAGATTTGGATCGCTGTTAAAAGAGACTTTGGTGGTTAAATAGATGTTTTGTTGCTGCTGCCACGATCTCTGTCCTTTCTTCTCTGGTTGGTTGCATCTCCTGCCCTGCCTGATGCCGCAGCTGTGTGGTCTGATGCAGAGTATTTGTAACTTGCATCTTGACAATTCCTGCCAAACCTTTTTCTCCACAGAAATGTTTCCAGGTACGATGATAATCATACCTTCTGCTGAGCCCTGCTTTGTTTCATATTGTTTCTTAACACTGGCTCATTAATACTCTACTTTGTCCACCACAGTTTGATAAGTAACCGGGTATTCCATAAAGCAAATAACATCTTTCTCGCCACTGTGAAGCAGTAGCACAAATCTGATATGGATACCTCCTGTCACTACCCCGGATAACAAAGGACGATTTAAAAATAAATAAATAAATAAATAAAATAAATAAATAAAAAAAACAAACAGCACTGTCACCTGATACTGTTGCAGGGCTTGTGAGGAAGGGTCTGCGTGATTTGAAGGCAGACTCATTTGTGTTGTGTCATGATGTTGGGCAGTAATATTTTACTTTAAAATGTAATGAATAAACCAAGAATTACAAGAAGTATAACAAATCAAATACAGAAAAACTGCACGTTAATTGGCAGTGTTCAATCCAATATCTATAGATCAATTTTATTTTTCTAATTAATTCATTTTTGGTTTATTGTTGCAGTTTAAGTTATTGTAATTGAAACTTCTTACGTCAGCTTTAGGTGGAAGAATATTTTAAAAAATTAATTTTTTGTTAATTAAAAAATGATTTTCCTTTTTTTTTTCCATTTTATAAGCGCAATAAGGCACAACAGGGTGTGTGATATACTCTAATATCACCACGCCCCGGGTGCGTTGCAAGACACGTTACAGTATAATAACATGATAAAAACATTGAGATAATACCCCAAAATAATCTTGATATTTTTTAATATAGTAGCCAGCATAAATATAGTATTAAACCTGATTTGCATGACTAAAAACCACTACATAAACAGGTGGTTTCAGAAGTTTTACCAACATCTGTGAAATTTAGTCCTGTGTGAGCCATCCATTTCTATTTTTCCCAGATCATTTTCTCTAAGATCCTCTGATTATTTTACAGGACATCGGGACCTTCTGTAAAATTTCAAACTTATGTGTCCTGTGTCTTTTTACTCCTGTGTGAATCAATCATGTCAGTGTTATGTTACAATTGTCAGCATTTCCGGGGTATTCAGCTCAAAGCAATACCAGCCTTTGAAAATAAACCATATAATATAATATTAAAATTGGTATGATCTGTCTTGAGATCCTACAGTTCAATGAAACACAAAAATTGGGACTGGGCGAAAAAATAAAACATAATTGGCGACTCTTAAAGAAATGCTTTTAATGGTGCATTTCAAGATATGTATGGAAATACATATCACACAAAGGACAAATGATTATTCTAGCCTTTGGAAACGAAGGTACAATGAAATTAGTCATTTAAACCTGGTTCATTGCTTACAAATCATGCACATTTTCTACTTCTTTGACCACAACTTTGCATTTCATTTTGAATTAACCGACTTGCGTTGATGAAAACGAATCCACGTCTGGTTACATGACGTCCTATGCTTTTTACCAACTGAGGACACCCTGAATTGGTATTGCTTTAAATACAATACTTTATTATCGGTTCAGCAACTCAGTGTGGTATGTTTTTTTTTTTTTATGCCTGATATAGTAAGTCAAACAACACACTGATAAGGTGCATGCGCTCTGTAATGCAATGTCAGCTAACGAATGCCACTATATAACTAACAGAAGTCAAAACAAAGATCTTATCATTTCTTTTCAAGGTGTATTGGATGTTATTTCAATCCCTTTCCCTTTCACTTTACTGCAATCATTACTCACAACGATTACCTATGCATGATTCTTCACACATGGATTGACTCCCAATAGGGGACCACAGTGTTGTGAAGTACAAATGAGGAAGTAAAAAGTTTCCTAGAAACTAACATTTTTTTTTTTTTTTTAATGATACAGTACTGCTAATACAGCTTGTGCCATCATTACTGGTTCATTTGATGCATTTATTTGCACACAGTATATCAAATAATTAATTTTAACCTGGTGTGACATTTGACCAATAATTTGAAACACACAGTAACTGAATACAAGAAAAACATCTACTGTAATAACTAATGTTTGAATTTCTTGTGTTTTACCTTTTGGTAGGTGCACATTTACAGTTCCTGAACTTCTCTTCAGAAGCCAATCATGATTTTTTGGAAATACACAAAGGACCACATCATACTAGTTCCTTAATTGGCCAGTTTAGTGGTACAGAAATCCCACCATCCATACTTAGCACAACACATGAAACTGTGGTTCATTTCTACAGTGATCATTCGGACAACAGGCAAGGATTTAAACTGAAATACCAAGGTAAGGGAATAAGAATCATGTGTTCTTCTATAGTACTATATATTACATTGTTGGTTGGCCATGGTTATAAGGCTTTCGCAATATAACTACAGTTTCAATAAAGCTGTTTATGTATGTTATATGAGGATTGCATGGCTTGTGCTACTTCTTTGTTCATTGGCACTGCCACTGCCTGGTAATTCCACAATTGAAAGATAATCTTTTTGCAAACACCAGCAGTCAACCAGCAAACAATATGATTCACAAATTGGTAGAAAGAAAAACTAAATACAGCTGTTTGATTTTTTCCCCCCCATTTTCCTGTTTGTGTGTGTATATATATATATACTGATCTTACCTGGACCCCGCCAACAAATCATTGCAGTAATCAATCATAGACTAGAAAAAAGGCATGGACCAGCTTTTCGGATTCTACTTATAGATAAGAGGGTTCATTTTAATAAAAAAAATGTAATCCTGAAGGCATTTTCCACCGAGGTTGAATTATTGACCCTCTTATTCACATCACTAAAGATAAGATTTGTGATAAAGAATGTTTAAGATCTGCTTAGATCACTAAAGTAACTTAATTTGCTGATGTTTTCAAGCTACTAGAGGGAAACAGACAAACAGGACATGGCAAAAAGCATGTATAAATCCTACTATTACTCTCGACCTAATGACTGAAGTCATAGCTCCAGCTATCTATATCGCTCAGTCTGAAACTAAACTAGTTGAGTGACACCCAAAGCTCCACCAAAAACAGAAAGCAACCCCCTGGAATAAATGTAACAATTTAGCCTAATTGTGATCCAACTAACAATTTCAGCAGAGGAAGACATCTCTCTGCAAATGGCTTGAAACTAGTGCCCAAGATACAGGGACCAGTGTAGATAATTATCCCTTAAATTAGTCATGTAGTGCTATAGTGGCTACCCATCTAGGATTCCTATAGACTTATTTATTACACATAATTTATTTTCAAATTGAATTTTATTTCTTTGGTCAACTCTGTTGTTAGACTACTCTAACAACAAAGGCTTGTTTTGTCTAGTTCTCTGAATAGTTTGGTCTTCAGATAATATTATAAACCATTTTATTGACAACAGGCCAACAATAGAACCCAGAGGGAGTCCAAAGGGGATTTAATTAGAGGGAGTTCAGAATCTGAATCAACTGAGCTACAGTACTTTATCAAAACACCCAAATGCAATCAATACTGATCCAGCAGTTGATAGTTTCAAAGGCTGCACTGGGTGTAAAATAAGAATAAGAATGGACAATATCATAGAAATTATACACAGAATACTAACTACTCAGGGAAGATCTGTCCTGGTACGGTTAAAAATTAGATCACAAACTGAAAACAAGCCTAGCTGAACTAGATTCAATTGCATATTTACTTTTGGGAGTTCACACAGTAATTGGTTTGTCTAATATTTATGATGTTGTTAGCCCCACAAATTGTGAGGCAAACGTACTCATTATATTTTATGTTTAGGGTTTTAATCCGTTTATGTCGAATGCAAGTACTGAAAGTAAAAAAATACAATTCTTATTTTAGAGGGATCAAAGGTTTTTTTCTATAATGAGAGAGGCCTGTTTTTTAAAGCAAGGATTTTAAACTCCAGTTGCATTATGCATTGTTTTACCATCACAAAATAGCTAGCCATTCATTTTAGAAAGCATATGGCTGAAGCTTTTGCCTGCATCTGGTCTAATGTACTGCAGTTCTTAGATGTATAATTCTAATAAGTCATAGCCATGCCCTACTGAGGCCAAGATTAACTAATACCAAGATTATCCGTATATATATATATATATATATATATATATATATATATAATATATATTAATATATATATATATAGCGTACATGTAAAACCTTTTGCAGCTCATACTATTGTAGAGTAAAAATAGATTACCCCTCATATTAAAGGTTAGGTGGGTGTTTGTTAGCAGGTGATTCAATATACAACACTGCACCAATTACTTTTTATTATTATTATTATTATCTATTCACTAAGATGAGCCATTTGCTACAACCCCAAGGAATTACACGTGTTAATTAATGAATGGTCAGTTACCCTTCCAGAACATGTTAAACACCTTGCCAACTCATCACATCAAATTGTTATGGCCAGGATTGACAAACTCCATATAACTAAGGGCCATATTGTAATGTGATGTTTGCTCTGTGGTAACAAAACATTTTTACTATCCATTTATTTATTTGTTTCATTTTTTTTTTTTTTTTTTGTGTGGGGGGGGTACTTTGATAAATATTAAACACTGGTGGTAAAACAAAAACAAACACACAATATAGTAATCATAAACAATATTAAGTTATGACAGGTGTTACCTTATTATTGGGGTAACACTTTAGTTTAGGGATCCAATATAAGCCATTATAAACTGTCTATAAATATGTTAATTATGCCATTACCAATTATAGGAAATAATACGATTATTATTACACACTTTTGTCATTGTTTCTTTGCGTTATTGTTTATAATCGTTTATAACTGATATAGTCTGTCTTTTCAGGTCTGTTTGTTTTTCTAAGCCTGTATGTCTGTTTGTCTTTTATATGTCTGTCTCACCAGTTGTATGGGGTTGCTTTGTTTTTGCATTACAGTTATTATACACTTTTGCCATTGTTTTGTTTTTGTTATTGTTCATAACCACTTCTAACGGATCCCCAAACCAGTGTTACCATTATTGCCACCTCCCTCTTGTGTTTGCTACAAAGCCTTTATTGTTTACTGATAGGGATGAGCATCATCAAGACCACATTGCCTTTATTTATCTATCAAGAAGAGACTAGTTTGAAAAGCAAGATCTCAATTCAATTACATTCCTGAAGGCATTTTGTTTTTTAAATCATTAGTTTTACTATATTTATATTTTTTTTACTTTATGTTTGAAGAGATGCAATCATACTTTCTCATTGCAGCACTTTAATATATTTCACAGAATAAATAATTATAGCCTTTTAAATCCCTGTGTTTTCCACTATATTTTGAAATATCAATACAAATATGATTTGTTCTGTAGACTATAAAATACTATGTTAGTGTAATTGATCTACAGGGTAAATTTCATATTTCCTTTATGTCATAAAACAGTTTCATAATGTAGAAACATCAAACATAATTCTCAAGAATAATGCTACTGAACTCTCTATGGACATTGAGTTAATAGAGATATTTATAAAAATAAATTAGTCTCTACTACACCAGTAACAGATCCCATTTCTTTATCTGGCTGGTATTGCCTTAAAACTGTGGAAAATTAAGCCCTTTGAATATGTCCCTGTGATTCTTGTGTTACCACAATCTTCTTTTTTTTTTTTTTTTTTTTTTTGTTTTTTTTTTTTTTTTTTTTTTTTTTTTTTTTTTTTTTTTTTTTTTTTTTTTTTTTTTTTTTTTTTTTTTTTTTTTTTTTTTTTTTTGTTTTTTTTTTTTTTTTTTTTTTGTTTTTTTTTTTTTTTTTTTTTTTTTTTGTTTTTTTTTTTTTTTTTTTTTTTTTTTTTTTTTTTTTTTTTTTTTTTTTATTTTTATTTTTTTTTCTGTGAAAATTGCTTTTAGATTAAATACACTTGAGTTATTTATTTTATTCAGGTGTTACTGATGTTTCTCTCATAGTGGTAAATCCCTGGACAGGTAGTAAAAATATAACAATAAAATAAAGATTTACTTTCTGTTCAATTCTACACTAAGTCAGTATCATTTAAACTACTACAGGCACTGAATGAAGTATATTACAACGCATTTAAAGATTTTAAATAGCTATATATATATATATATTAGTATAAGCAATATGTTTCACTTTATTATATATTAACATCAATATGTGATAACATCAAAAGGAAAATAGTATTAAGTAATATGTATTTTTATTTATTTTTTTCCCAGTGGGGACAGGGTAACACCTGGTCCTGTTTCGTGACAATATGTATAATACAATTATGTTGTAGTTTTACAGACACCAATTAGCACTACTCTTGGACTACCTTACTTAAAGTAAAATTATTTAGTAAAATTAGGGGTATGTGAAATCATCCATTAATGTAATTGCTGTATAAACATAATGTACCAGTTACCCTCCAAACCATACATGTGATAAAAACATGTTAATTCATTAACAACTCAGTTGGCTATAAAGTAACAAAAGTTGTGCTCTGTATGGCTCTGCTTTACATTAAGCCATTGTTAAGATACAGTAAGATAGACAAACACCACTGTACCCAGTTTAAATAAATAAAAGGTGAGCTTTGATTCTGCTATAGGTATTATTTAATTGATTGTTTTGGTTTGTGATTGTTTTGGTTTTATTTTTCAGCATATGAATTGCAAAATTGCCCAAATCCTCACCCATTTCCAAATGGATACATCATCAACAATGATTTTAATGTGGGACAGTCAATATCCTTTGAGTGTTACCTGGGATATGTGCTTATCGGACATCCAGTTCTCACCTGTCAGCATGGAATCAACCGGAACTGGAATTATCCTTTTCCAAGATGTGAAGGTAAATAATATTGATTGATTAATACTGAGATTGCACTGGCAGCAGGAACTGGCCTGGGCAATTGTTCAGCTAAGTCATGTAGGACAGAGGAAGATATACTTCTTGTCTTGTTTAGATTGAATATTTGAGTAAGTTTGGATTCAAATACCATCACCGTGAACATGGCTCCATGGTAACCCTATACAGTTTTTTGTTATGCCTATATCATTCTCAGGATACAATTTGTATTTGAGGTAGGGTGTTTAATATTTACTAAAAAAAACAACATGCCTACGCTGTTTAGATGTTAGAATGCAATCTGGGCTTGGTCTCCTAAGACTTGTCAGCCTGTTTGTGATGTGGGACAGTTCAGAGAACCATGAAACTTTTATAGAATTTAAAGTAGAATTCTTTAAAATCTGACTATTAATGTTCTTCCAAAATTGTTTTCATATTTTTAGTTATTAATTCATGTATGTATTGCCTCAAATGAAGAAACATGTAAGATTATATTTAACTGGGATATCTGATTTAAATACATTGACTGGCTAAAAAACTACATAATGATCTTAGTGGGTAGAATGTAGCTCTGAGGGTTTCTGTAACTTGAATTCATGTCACACATTTGTTGCTGGTCAGAATATATTGCACATGTATTGGACTCAATCTGTGATGACCTGCTTGTCACTGGATTTGCACTCCCTGGTGGGGATTTTCTGCAATTATTGCCATTGCACGTGGGAGGATGTCTTGATAGACACATTGGTGACATGGTGTGTCATGTGACCACACATATTTGCATACATTGCAGACTAGTGGATTTTCCAAATTATCTTACATTCTTACATTATTTTGGCATGTCAGTTTAGACATGCTGTATTTCTCTCCCCAGGATGAAATGATCCCCAAACCTCATTCCGATTGAGAATGACATATCCTGTAATGTACAGTACTGTAAGTCACAGGTTATCACAGCTGTCAAATGCAAGCAAAGTATGTTGTTCACTTATATATAAATATGAATGTATATTTTATTTTGTTTTCTTTTTTAGCTCCTTGTGGTTATAACATATCAGCTCAGAATGGCACCATTTATTCACCTGGATTTCCAAATGAGTATCCACACTCCATGGATTGTATTTGGAAAATTACTGTATCTCATGGTCATGGGATATACATCAACTTCACTTTGCTCCAAACTGAACCTGTCAATGATTACATTGCTGTATGGTAGGGCCAATTCACAGTTACCCAAGCCTAATTATTATTGATGGTATTAATGATGATAAAAACGTTATCTTTATCTGTAAATGCTCAGTCTGAAGAGTACTAATTGTGTGCGCTACTGCATAGGCACTGATTATTACAAAAAAAATTGAAAAAAGACATAATAAGAATTTATAATGACAAAAAAAAAATACTCTATTCCGTAATATTTCATTGTGAAAAGAGATTTCCATGCTAAAGACATGTAATTGTGATAATTGATTTCCACTTACACACACACGTCTGAGCTCTGGAAAGATAGTGTTTGTACAGCTATGGCCAAAAGTTTTGCATCACCCTAGAATGATGTGATTTTGCTTTATAAAACCTGCTGAAAAATGTTATGTTAACATATTAAATTACTTACTGCTTTGTAGTTTTCAATATACTTAACAAAAAACTGACACAAATGGAAAATTGTGACATTTCAAAATCTAACATGAAAACACACTTCACAAATCTTGACACGTGTTACTAAATTAGAAGTAATCAAAAGGTGACAATTAGAAGTGGTAATGAGTAGATTTAAGTTATGTAATCTTAGCAGATGGGACATTATGACCCTGGGCAGGTGGCTTAGCACTAGTTAAGTATTACTGATCAGTTATCGTTTGATTGATATGTGCTCCGCTGTGGAAAGCAGCAGATACAGCTGGCTGCATTTGGAAAGGTTGTTTCGTTTTTAATCCTCTCCTCCTGGGATCATTCTTCTGGATTTTGATCTTGGAGTTCCACCTCCTGCTTGGTAAGTTGACTACACCACCTCGGCCAGTGCGAATTCATTTTATTGATGTATTTTTAGTGTTTGTTTATTTTAAATATAATTTAAAGCTGTACCTCCTTTTATTGTATTTAGGATGTGCATTTGTGTTTGGATTCTTGCCAACTGGAGGTACTGTTTTTATAGATATGTATTTGTTTTCTTTTGTATAAACAGTGGCTGGGACTAATTTGTAATCATTGTCTTTTTGTGTTTGCAGAGTTTGGAGCGCCAGCCACTGTTTCTTTTACCATTATTTTATTTTATTTATTTTTTTTATGTATTGCTTTTTGACAGTTTTGTATATTGTTTAGATTATCTCTGTGTTTTGATTTTGTTTTTTTGTTGTTTGAGTGTGTGTGCTCTTGTAAACTGATTGCTTGTTAGCACTTCTAAATAATTCTTGTTGAGAATAACCCTACCAAATCTATTGGAATATGGTTTTGTTTATTCTGTAGTTGTAGAGCAGTGAAGCTGTTTTCATCTGGCTGCATTACCAATTGGGATAAATTGGCACTTAAATTGAGTTTGTATGCAAGTTATAAATTATTTGGTAGTCATGGTATTAGTTTACAGAATTGTAGTTTGGTTTGCTTTGGATTTGATTAGTTTTGAGTTGTGTTTACTTTGTATGTTCACTTTGTTTCTGTTGTGTTTGCTAATCTCTTTCTGTATTTTAAAAAAGTTTACCCGATCAGCGTCTGATTGGAGGGGGTTCCCAGCTGCGCTATAGTTTACAATCTCGACAGTATTTAATGAGCATAAATACACTTGTTACCTAGTAAAGAAGATTCTGTCTGACATTATATTCATTTTTGTTTGGTTTGTTAATAAAAACGCTGTTTTTATTGCACTACTGTCTCTGGTATATCCTTCATTTATTTGAGAGTGATCCGAAGGTTTCATTCTCTCTTTCAGCCTCTTACATTCTCATGATTTATATATATATATATATATATATATATATATATATATATATATATATATATATATATATATATATATATATATAATAGCAAGTTCATGCAACTTCAGAGCAAGTCATGGGAAGAGCCATGCCTCCTCAGAAACACTCTCAGCCATCATTGCACTTCATAAGGAAGGTTTAGGCAGTTGTCAGATAGCCAACAGAGGTTACACCATCAAAGCACAGTACCTAGAAATATATTAAGACTGGAAGCTGTAAAGCTGCCCCAAGGTCTGGACGACCAAAAGTCAGCACTGATCGCCAGGATTGGCAACTATGCTGTTGAAGTTTGAGGGACAGGACAGCCAGTTGTGTCTACTTACTTCGGCAGTGGAAAAAGGAGTGAAGGTGTCTCTTGGAGAATGGTGTGGTGTCAGGGCGGCCAGGTAAGAAGCCCCTTCTGAGCAAGAAAAACATCAGAGATACCTGCACTTTTGTCACACATACAAAGACTGGATCAAAGTAATTTTGTCTGATGAGTTCCCCCTCAGCTGTTTTGGAAACTGAGGTGTATTAAGTTTGAAGGCAAAAAGGAGAATGATACCAGCAAGAGTATACCGTCCCAACGACAAAGCATCTGGAATCTGTCTACATCTGGGGATGCTTTTCTGCCAAAGGCATAGGATCCCTACATGTTTACCCAAGGGGACAGCTATGAACAAGGACTGGAACCTGAAAACACTCCAAGACCTCAGCGTCTCTACATTTCAGATTAATTTTCCCAAAGGTGACATCTACTTTCAAGATAACGGAGCCCCTTGCCTTGGAGCCAAACAAGTGAAGAAATGGTTAGAAGACAAAAGTATCACACCACTTAAATTTTGGCCTGGAAATTCGACAGATCTCACGCCTATTGAGAACGTTTGGGGTCTGAAAGCACAGGAAATCAGGAAAAGTCAACCATGCAACCGAAAGTAACTGGAATCAAACGGAAAGGCTGCATGGAGGAATTTAAAAGATACTTGACCCTTCAGTGCCTCAGTGAGTCCATGCCTGAGAGGATTACCGAAGTCTTTAAACACAATGGAATACACTGCAAGTACTACTATTATGGCTTCCTGTAGACTTTTGCAGTATCATTTTGTAGTTTCTTTGATTACATGATGTTAAATAAAATATATATATATATATATATATATATATATATATATATATATATATATATATATATATATTTATATTTTTTTTTTTTTTTTAATTGTCTCAAGCATACCATTCTAGGTGATGCTAAACTTTTGGTCATAGCTGTATATACCAGTAACAGTTCATCTGATAAACAGTACTGACTCTTCAAATCAGTTATCTTAAATACATCAGGGGACAGAGTAATATAGTATGTAGAATTTCTTAATTTAAGTGATTTTTTTTATTTTTTTCTTAGTTGTTGCCAATTATTTTTGTTATTTTTCCCAATTTTGAAATGCCCAATTATTATTTAGTCTGAGCTCAATGCTACTACCCCCACGCTGACTCGGGAGCGGTGAAGATGAACACACGCTGTCCTCCTAAGCATGTGTCCTCAGCCGACCGCTTCTTTACACACTGCGGATTCACCATGCAGCCACCCAGGAGCTACAGCGTCGGAGGACAACGCAACTCCTGGGCAGCTAACAGGCAAGACCGCAGACGCCCGGCCAGAGTACAGGGGTCAATAGTGCGTGGTGAGCCGAGGACACCCTGGCCGACCTAAACACCAACCGCCCTCCCGCCGTTGTTCATCCAACTGAGCGCCACCTTCTGGGAACTCTCGTCAACTGTCGGCTGTTGAAAAGTTGAATTTTTAACTTACTTTCCATGAAGGATACAGTTTTAAAAAAATAGTACAATTATTTTACCAGCTGTAAAGCTTACAAATTCAGCATGAATGATATTCTGCTCTGCAAATAAATAAAATAGAACTGATAATGCAAGTAAAGTAATTATATATCAAGTAGATAATCACATTTCTGTTATGTTAAATTAACACCATAAATTAAATATGGCATTTTGACTGTGCAGATGTTTGATATGATGTGCTTGACTAAAACTTTTGATTTGTATCTAATAGTGTGTCTTTCATTTTAATATTGATGGTGTTTAAAAAGTACGGGCGGTTGTAGGTCTGAGTATAATCGCGGCGGTTCTAGTGTTGAAGTAGTCCATAAATGTACAGTGTGTGTATGTTTGTGTGTGTTGGGGGGTGTCTGTTTTGTAGGGCCTTTCTGCTGGAGATTACATGATATTAAGTTAGAAAAGCAGGATCTTGACAGCTGAAACCTTGAGCCACAAGCACTATTTCTGCTCCGGTTGGTTTTTACAGCTATTTTTATCGTGAGAAAGCGACTGACCCTGCCCTTAAAGTCAAGCTGCCGAAAGGATGTTTTTTTGCCGTTTCACGATTTATTCGCACGATGTCCCACAGTCATGATTGTAGAGTCGATTTTTAAGTGCATATAAACCAAGCCTTAAATATATTATGAGCCTTCTGACCTCAAAATGCAATCAAATTTTGTTCAAGCTTCTCGATTTGATTGCAAACAGCACAGACATTACAAATATGCATACAACGTGTTCAAAACCTTTTCATCACAAGCTTGTTATATTAAAATAATATTTTACATGGCATAAATAGCTGCAATATATTCTATTAAACTTCAATGCAGTGTCAGTCACATTTATTTATTTATTGGTTTTTTGTTGACAACGTCTGTTGCAGTAACGTCATATTATATATATATATAATATATATATATTATATATCTTTAGTGATACTATCAGTTACGTTCAATGCAAATCACAGGTCAGCTCTAAATGTAATTTAATCTTCTTAAACAACATTACTTAAGAATAATTAACTGCTGTTATGAAGACTTACCATGACACCAGCAAGAAAATTTGATTGTTTTTTATTTTTTATTATTTATTCATTTTTAGCTAGTGCATTTTTTTTCTATTTCTTCCCCCCAGGGATGGTCCTGGTGAGAACTATGCACAGCTTGGAGTGTTTAGTGGGAATACAGCCCTTCAATCAGCTTACAGCTCCTTCAGTCAGGTTCTTATCAAGTTTCACAGTGACTTCTCAACGGGTGGATTTTTTGTCCTCAATTTTCACGGTTAGTTTGTCTCATCAGTTATTCATAATGACTGCAAAGTCTTGTTATTAAACTCTCACAAACACTAAATGTGCACCCTCTTTAAATTGCTTTTATGTAAGGTGTCAAAGTCCCACTTTATAGCAATATTAATGTTATAATATGTAAAAATATTTTCTTTATTAGCCTATCGTCTGACTAAGTGCCAGCCCCCTCCAGTTGTTGCACAATCGGAAATATTAAAAGAGGATGAAGATTATGAAATAGGTAAAGATCAGCAAGAATATTATTATTATTATTATTATTATTATTATTATTATTATTATTATTATTATTATTATTATTATTTTGTAGCTGTTAGGATCTGAACGTATGGCTTTCCATTAGAAGTAACAACAAGATATTTTGAAGTGAGAGCAAAGTTTTCACATCATTAAACTTATAGTACAAAATGTAGGTACAAATAGTATCAGTTAAATTGTTGTTCTTTTACATTAGTTTTATAAAAACAAAACTGTTTTATTTCTTTCAGAAAAATTGGATCAAACTTTGAATTTAACAAAAGGGATTCAATTAATTACAAATGCAAATATAACTATGTGAAGTAAAGTGTGTTTTTCCTTTTAGGAGAGGTTGTGCAGTACAAATGCCCTCTGGGGTTTACTCTGGTGGGCAGTGATCAGCTCACCTGTAAGCTTAATACATACCTACAGTTTGAAGGTACACTGCCTTCCTGTGAAGGTAAGTAAACAATGCAGTAATATTTAACAATCAATTTGGGGTAAATGTTTTAGTAATACCAGTTGAAGCGTATCTAAAATATGATCACACAAGTATAATGTATGGAAAACAAAGCATGCTTAAATCTATATTTAACAGCTAAATTAATTGCATCTGAGGGCTGTTTCCCAAAAGCTACTTTAACCTAACCAACATTGTCAGAGAACAAGAACAACTTTTGCAAACTGCAGTGTTCCCAAACTTCTAAGTGTCTCTAGATGCTCGTGAACTTCTACTTGAGGTCATCGAGTGGTCTGGGGAGAAGTCATGAGATGTTTGTGGAGGTTATACCATGAAACCATTGTGAAAAAATGCATACACACATATGCTACCGGCAGTTATTTATGCTACTGTCATCTTTGCACTATGGTCATTTTCTTTTTTTTTTTTTTTTTAAACAAGCATAGAATCATTCATTTTTACCCCATAAATCAGCAATTACTTTCAGATGACTTATAAATGTTCCCCAATTACATTCTTAAGTAATAGCAATCAAACGATGCTCTTCAGGATCCCTGAACTGGTTTAATTCTCACAAGGGCTTTTGAAAAACGCACATCAAGACCCATCTGAAGCACCTTCACAAGTACTACTGTTATTTGGAACAGTGGGATTGCCCCTGTCAGTTTGTCATTATATTTGAGTGAAAGCCAAAATGAGAGTTTAGTCAACTATGAAACACTTATTCAATTCTATAGCTCACAACACTTGTATAACTATGAAGTAAGCACTTTTTTTCTTATTATTATTGTGGTGGTATTTTAAAATGTGTTATTCATAAGTAATTGATGTTCAGGTATGGGTTAAGTATGAAATTATGTTTACTTCATTGGATTTTAATAGTAAATCATACACATGTCCATAGAGTATGTAATAACATAATAACATTTGAGTTGCTCCACCAGCATTTCACAGGTGACAGGTTTAATTAAAGTCTTCTATATTTATTTGTTGACTTAATTACCCTGTAAAATTAAGTTAGTTACTCTACTATTTTCTGGCCTTATTTACTCCCAAGAAAAAGTTAATTACTTGCTCCCTCTTTTAAAGATAACAGACTGAATTTCAAAATAGAACAATTTCACAAACATTTCAGATTTGTAATTTTAATATTAATCAAAAAACAACACTGTAGATAACAAATCTGATTGAGTTTCTGAACTATTGCCATTTGTGTTTCTTAAGTATTTTTGTTAAGCCTTACACTCGTGGCTGAAACATGATCCAAACTGAGATATTGTGCAGATGTTTTTGAGCTGTATAAACAAATTTAGTTTGACTATCGAGGTACTGTATACTCATAACATACAATTACCTGTTCAATGGTTTTGGAATGGTACAGTAGGGTGTATTGTAGACTGTATCATGGATGAGAATACAACATGTCATAGATAAAAAAAAAAAAAATACTGCAACTTGTTTTTTGTAATTTTTAGCTCAGTGTCCTGCAAGTGAAGTCCGTACTGAATCCTCTGGTGTGATCCTCAGTCCAGGGTATCCAGGCCAGTATCCAAACTCCCAGACCTGTTCGTGGATGGTTAAAGTGGAGTTCGGCTATAACATCTCAATTTATGTGGAAATGTTTACGAGTGAAAAACAGTTTGACGAACTGGAAATATTTGATGGTAATTATACCGTTTAATACAATCTAAAGTTGTAAAACAGATTTTACTTGATGTAATCAAAAGTAGTTTTGAACTTTGATATTTTTTTTACCTTATAGGGCCTACAGGCCAAAGCCCTTTATTGGTTGCTCTAAGTGGAAACCACACTGGACAGCTGAATTTTACAAGCAAAACCAACGTGCTGTATCTCCGGTGGTCAACCGATCACGCAACAAACAAGAAAGGATTCAAAATACGATACTCAGGTTAGTGAAACAAATCCATTCTCTCTGAATTAATGCAATATAGCTTGTTTACTGTATGTGTTTGGCAACACATTTTCTACCAGGAATTGTGTAAGAACATTAAAAAAGGTAGCTGTCTCTGAATTCAATATGGCATTATAGTACAGGGAAAAGCACAATTGCTTGGGGATATGGTGCTTAGGGACGGTTTACAAAAGGCAGTTGTTCTATTCTATTGTATATGGTTCATAACCATACAATAGCCATAGACAAAATTACAGATTTATAAAGGGAACAGTTTTTAGTCATCTAATCTACTTTGGGTGTTTAACCATGAAATAGCCATATACAGAAGTACATTCTTTTAACAGGGACAGTTTTTACACACCTATTTTTGGATGTTTAAACGTAATTCTGTCTATGGCTATCACATGGTTATAAAACACCTATAATGCTGTATTAACACTCTATAACATAGTTATTAAACAGATATTATACATGTGTAAAATATTTATAAAACCTTAATAAGCAGCACCTTAATATAAAGGATTACTCATATTTTTTTTAATCTTTAGCGGTGCTAAGCTAAAAGTACTGCAGTAGAAGCTACAGTTCTGAGGAATTTCATTGCAATTTTCATATTTATTTTTACGTCTGATTGTTTTTGTCCTTGCTCTTGCAGCTAAATAAGGCCCATTAAGTTTCCCTGAAGTCAAATAAATGTACTGATAGGTAAATTCTTGTACTTCCATGAGATGTATACTTCTAAAAGATTCGCTTCAGGTTTACCTGGCTGATCAGACTACACAGTCAAACCTGGGGCAACATAACATACTCATTTACCATGATCGAAGCCCAATGGACTACAATGCTCCCTCGCTATAAGGCTCTCGATTATAACGCGCCTGGATAAAATGCTCCTACAGCTTGTCCCCCCTTTCCCTATACTAGTGATTCGTGCTATATTTCTACAGTAAATACAGGACTGCTGTTGTTCAAACTGTAAACAACTTCTCAGTCTAACTTCTGTTTCTGTCTTTTCCTTTTGATACAGTTTTTAACTGAAGAAAAGCTGCCTTGGCATTTTATAACACAGATATCTTATTCAGCATTTGTTTTATAACTAAATAAATATTAGGCCAATTACGTGGCTATCTTTCCTAATGTATATATTTTTTTTTCTGCGAGAGCAACTGCGGTTTTCTTCGGGAAACAAGACGCTTCAGCCACTCTCTGGCAGCCGAACCCATTCTCTCTTCCCCTCGCCCGGCCCGCTCTCCTTCTTGTACTTGGTTTGCTTGTCTGTCGCTTCAATCTGAACTCCCGACCGCCATTTAGCCAGGCTATTTATAGTTTAAAAACTGCTAATTAAAATGATCCACAAGTGGGAATCCCCCACCCCCCCTTTTGTTTTTGTAAAAAATATAGTGTTGATTAGATGGTGCTTTATGCATGGTTAATTCATGGAAAGTTACATTTTGCTTCACTATATGTGCATTATAGAAAGGGAGTTATTTTATTTTGTATTTTAGTGAGATGGGTGTTGTTATGTGTCCCACGGCGATCCACCCCCCCCGCGTTTATAACTCTCTTCGGTTGTACCGCTTATAGTGTGTGTCCCCACGAGACCCACGTTATAGCAAGGAAGCACTGTATTAAAAAATAATAACGTGAATGTACCAATCATTAAAATAAAATCTACGTGGCTACCGGTAGAATGGTTTATACAGATCAAGCATGTTAAACATGGACAAATAAGTTTAAATATTTTTCAAGGCATTTCACGATAACTAATTGAAAAGCTTTAAAATGTATATATTCATTCCACTTTGTAACTGTGATAATATTTCAGGTTTGTCAGCTGTTATGTGGTAGTGAGAAAGAATGCTCAAACTGTTTAAATTAGTTGAAACATATTCTTGGGCTGATCATTCTTTGGCTTGGATATAACATTTCATTTATAACATTGATTATGCCCTTGGCAGTGCTTTGCTCTAATTATTATTATTATTATTATTATTATTATTATTATTATTGTAATTTTTTCTCACTGTGAACATGACATCTGTGTTTTTTGTGATTCCAGATTTGTGATCATAGATTAACTGTAATAGCAACATAATCAATTTATGAATACTAATATTGATACATTTTGTTAGTTTTAAAGGAAATTGGATTTACTAGGACGATTGATAAGTCTTTTTATGAATGGAATTCTCTATGACTTGTATCGTGTAACAAAAACCTGGAGCACTCTATAAAGGTGTATGGAAGGTCATCAAGGATATAAATAGGTTTTGTTCATCATGTTCCACTCAATACATTATTTATGGAGGGTAGATTAGATTACCCATGTTCTCTTTTCACTTGATTAACTTCATCTACAGCCAAACTTGCCCTCTGATGCTGGTATAGCTGTTGGCCATGACTATCTTAGAAGGTGCATGTTTTCCTACTGAAGGGAAATCTAGTTTTTTTTTTTTTTTTTTTTTTAACCTATTGCCTTTGTTTAAACCCTGCTACAATACTTAAAAGAATGTCATGATATCACATAGATAACCCATCATTACAAAACTAACATGCTGCCATGGGTGTAAAGCTTTGTTTGCTCCAAGTCTTACTTGCACTGTTTTGTTTTGAAAGGAGATAATAGTTTATTTTGTATTTAAATATTTTTGTCTTACAATTTAGCTGCATATTGTAGCTTGAAAATTCCAAGGAATGGTGGAGTCTTTAACAAGACAGGTGGTCAGCTTGGCAGCAAGGTTTTCTATTCCTGTAACCCCGGATACAGGATGATTGGTCACAGTAATGCAACTTGCAAACGCCACCAAAATGGATTATATGATTGGGATTCTGCTGTCCCATTCTGTCAAGGTAACAGTTTTCTATTTATTTTCTTTGTGGTAAAAGTCATGTAAGGCTTTTTTTTTTTTTTCTCAAATAGCTTTCTTGTAGCTGAATACTGAGTTATTCGAATCTATCACCATCTATCGGTTTACATTATACAATAAATGCTGACAACTATTTACTGATCTAGATTTGACCACTTTTAACAGCAATATTATTGACAATATTACCAGCAATTGTGTGTACATTTATCATGGTGCTGTCCAGTTGCAGCTGTTTAATTATTCTATTGAGAAGTACTGATAAGAAAACTAGAAAAACAGTGGATAGAGTGTTGACATTTTTATGGTGAAATTTGATTAAATATTGGAAGTTACAGCTTCTTTAAAGTTGCATTATTTTTTTTGGTTTTAGGTTAATTCAAGGTTAAACACTCACAAACATTAAAGAATGCACAATTTAGATTAAAGACAGCCACTGTATATTTTAGCACAGACTGCAATCTAGCTGATACACTGTGTTAAAGTCTATACAGAGGTAAGCCTCAAACATACAATAAATATGAGAGGTGTAAGTGCATATGCAGAAAAATATATTGAATATGCATTTTATTGTGACAATGGTGTTATTTAGGGGGCAGGGCTCAATTACACAGTGTAACTATTATTTTTTTTTTTTTTGGTTCCTGGGTAGTAAGTGTTATTTCCTAATTGCTTATGCCTCAAAAGTATAGAAAATGGCTATTATTCCCCACAAACTTTGCTTTTGTGACCAGGACAGTGATATTTTGAAATTTACCTATTTTCCAGAACATTCCAAATAGATTCAGTGCTGAGTAAACTTGGAGTAACTTCTAGAACTTTCTAGAAATTTCCAATAATATAAATAGTGCCTCAAAAGTATAGAAAATGGCTATTATTCCCCACAAACTTTGCTTTTGTGACCAGGACAGTGATATTTTGAAATTTACCTATTTTCCAGAACATTCCAAATAGATTCAGTGCTGAGTAAACTTGGAGTAACTTCTAGAACTTTCTAGAAATTTCCAATAATATAAATAGTGCCTCAAAAGTATAGAAAATGGCTATTATTCCCCACAAACTTTGCTTTTGTGACCAGGACAGTGATATTTTGAAATTTACCTATTTTCCAGAACATTCCAAATAGATTCAGTGCTGAGTAAACTTGGAGTAACTTCTAGAACTTTCTAGAAATTTCCAATAATATAAATAGTGCCTCAAAAGTATAGAAAATGGCTATTATTCCCCACAAACTTTGCTTTTGTGACCAGGACAGTGATATTTTGAAATTTACCTATTTTCCATAACATTCCAAATAGATTCAGTGCTGAGTAAACTTGGAGTAACTTCTAGAACTTTCTACAAATTTCCAGTAATATAAATAGTAGTATAAATACAGGGGCCTTAAGCCCACCAGTTCAGTTTAGTTCCAGCTGCCTAAGTGGATACATATCTGCATTTTTCTGAGATGGCATCAAGAGGCTGCAAGCATCCGGCAGACGCATTTTGCTATGTCTGCAGCCAATTTATCAAGAGAAGAGCGAAAAAGTACTCCGTGGAAGCATCTGCTAAGATGTGTGAGGCCTACAAGGCATATTTTGGCATGCCTGTCGGGGATCAAGACAAACCCTGGGCACCTCATTTCACCTGCGAGCACTGCAAAAAAACTCTGAAAGGTAAGATGAACAATTGTTGCTTGGAATTTTATGTTATAAAATTTGTTAAAATTTTTAAAATTTTAAAAGTTTTTAATTTTAAAATGTTTTACAATTTTCAATGTTATTGAAAAAATATATCATATATGAAAAATGTTGTGAGAATCTCTTACACATTAGTCATGGGTGAAATAAATGTATTTTTGTAGGATGGTACAGAGGGGAAAAGAGAGCCATGAAGTTCGCTATCCCAATAATATGGCAGGAACCCACTGACCACTCAAGCAACTGCTACTTCTGCATGGTGGACCCTTCCAAACGTCGGACTGGCAAGAATGCACCTGCTATCACGTATCCGGACCTTCCTTCATCCATCGCCCAGGTGCCACACTGCCATGAGCTCCCCGTACCCACTCCTCCGGAGAGAGAGCAGCCGCCTATAGAAGAGAGCAGCAAGTCAGAGAGCGAGGAAGACGTTGTAGATCCAGATGACAATTTCAGAGGTGGAGCTGAGGAGAGAAACCCATACTAACCCAACCAAAAAGACCTCAATGACTTGATTAGAGATCTTGGTCTCACCAAGTCCAATGCCAAGCTTTTGACGTCTAGGCTCAAGCAGTGGAACTTGTTGGATGAAAGTGTGCAAGTCGCAGATCAGAGGCAGCGTCACCAACCTTTTTCCAGCTTCTTCAGCCGTCAAGATGGGCTCTGCTTCTGCCACAATGTGACCAGTCTGTTCGAGGCAATCGGAATTGCCTGTAACCTGAATCAGTGGTGCCTCTTCATTGACAGCTCATCCAGGAGCCTCAAAGCCGTGCTGCTCCATAATGGCAACAAGTACCCATCTCTTCCCCTGGCTCACTCGGTGCACCTCAAAGAGGATTACAACAACATCAAGACCTTGCTGGACGCCTTGAAGTATGATGAGTACAGCTGGGAGGTCATAGGAGACTTCAAAATGGTGGCATTCCTGATTTACCAAGTTTCCCTGCTATCTTTACCTTTGGGACAGCAGGGACACCAAGGCGCATTACCACAGGCGGGACTGGCCACAGCAGACCGAGTTCTCTGTGGGGAGAAACAACATCAAGTGGGAGCCACTGGTGGACCCCCGGAAGGTGCTGATGCCACCACTGCACATCAAATTGGGCCTTATGAAACAATTTGTCAGAGCTCTAGATAAGAGTTGGCAGCCTTCAAGTACCTTCAAGACTTCTTCCCTAAGCTGTCTGAGGCAAAGGTCAAAGCCGGTGTCTTCGTCGGACCACAGATAAAGAAGATCCTGGAGTGCGATGAATTCCCCAAGAAGCTCACTAGTAAAGAGAAAGCGGCTTGGAACAGCTTTGTCGCAGTGGTTCGGGGCTTCCTGGGCAATCACAAGGCCGAAAACAATGTGGAGCTGGTTGAGACTCTGGTGAAGAACTACGGCACAATGGGCTGTAGGATGTCCCTCAAAGTCCATATCCTTGATGCTCATCTTGATAAATTCAAGGAGAACATGGGAGCGTACTTGGAGGAGCAAGGCGAGCACTTCCACCAGGATATACTGGACTTTGAACGCCGCTACCAAGGACAGTATAACGAGAACATGATGGGAGACTACATTTGGGGGCTGATTTGTGAAAGTGATTTACAGTATAATCTTAAATCTCGAAAAACTACTCGCTTCTAAATCTTCTGTAGTCATTTTTGTATTACTTTTGTATAAATACATGTTAATTTGGATTCATATGTTGTTTTTTTCTGACTTTATGTGAATGAAAAGACACAAATTCACCCATTTTCTCATTGGAAATAGATCAATTTCAAAATATCACTGTCCTGGTCACAAAAGCAAAGTTTGTGGGGAATAAAAGCCATTTTCTATGCTTTTGAGGCATAAGCAATTAGGAAATAACACTTACTACCCAGGAACAAAAATTGTGTTACATAGTGTTATTTTTTCTTCCTCAATTCCCTTTTTTTATTAACGCTGAAGATTACAGTCAATGATTTAAATGTACATTTATTTTTCTTTTAATATATAGAATTACAAAACAAACCTTTTTGTCCATTCTTATAGTACTTCGCCTGTGTTAGATTTTCTTTCTCCTAACCTGGCTATACAAAAAGAACACAAATCAAAAGTTGTACAGGTACAGTAATAATTAAATGTTGAACTGCAAGCATCAGCAGATGTTATTCCTCAGTTAACCACCAATTTCCCTGCCATCTCTAGACCTCACTCTCCAGTGTAATAGACCCTCTCTTGCTATATGGACCAATGGAAATGCATTGCATTACTGATAATATGCAGCTTCTCATTGGCTCCTTCTGCATTCAACCTGATCTTTACTCCATTATGAAAACCACTCAATTCTACCACTGTTCTTGAAACAATACAGGATGATCTGCAATTCATTCTAATCATGCTGTGGGCAGAACACATAATTATACATAATTACTTCAAAATAAATAAGAAAAAAAGATTGTGTTCTATACTTTGTTTTAATTAAGAAAAGTTGGAAAACACAGACTGTTTTTTTTTTCTTAGTTTAGTCTTCACTATAAAAGAAAACATCTAATAATAATGTGCTATATTTTTTTGGTTATAACTAAAGTTCATTTTGCTTTGAATTATGAATAAGTTACTGATGTAAACTACACTGTCTTATTTATTCACATATTTTCACATGATGAGTCAATTTAGATACTGTTATAGTTTTACATGAAAATAAACCTCATATAAAACTTGATTATTACCTCCCCCAAGCTAGTTCAAGAGTAATTTGTTTCCTAAATTGAATAATCTAGATGTACATATGTTACACATTCTTCCTGCTGTACAGATACATCACTATAATTTGTTTTGCTAGCCCACTGACACGTGATTGACTTTTGAAGAGTGTTGGGGTCAATTGAATTGACCTCTACATTCCACAGTTTCAAATTAAACTAGAACCAAACCAAGTAATTATACTTACTATAAAGACAAATACAAGACACTCACACATTCTGCTAGAATTGTTTTTCACAAAGTCTCATTATTTTATTGATTTAAATGATGGCAGTATTTATAATCTGTCACTGTTAAGATCAATTGAATAGACGCCTCTATCTTGAGAACTATCCATCCACTTTCTTAGGAGATGCTGATCATGTAGTCTATGTTTACTTAGGTTTGCATTGTTATTGTTGATTGAATGCTGTATAGTTTCAGTGAATAGAAGGTTTTGTCTTTTGAAATGATTTCTGAAACAGGGTCATGTGCAATGTCTATCTATATGATGTCAGTCAAACGATTTATACATGGGGTCTATGAAGAAAGATGAAGAACAAAAATTGCTCAGTAGTATATGATTTGCTAAATATTGGCATTGTAGGCCACTGTTAAAACTAAATGATTTGAAATTGTAATATTTAGTCAGACAATTACAGACTTGGATGTGACTGTCACTTTTCATTGTCAGAGCACTGTATATATAATACAGCTTTATCCTTGCATCAAAATGTTGCAAAGTGCACCTACTCCATTATCCTAATTGTGACGTAGGCTTGTTTTCTCTTCTTTTTTCAAAACAAATGAAGCAAACTTAGCACCCACATATCCCTATTATTATTATTATTATTATTATTATTATTATTATTATTATTATTATTATTATTATTATTATTATTATTTATGTTTTTCTTTGCAGCTATATCTTGTGGTATTCCTGAACCACCAGGGAATGGAACATTCTATAGCAATCAATACACTCTGGGCAGTAAAATTCAGTATCAGTGTAATGAAGGCTACAGATTGGAAATAAGTAGTGCAGCCACAACAGTGTGCCAAGAAGATGGTACATGGACTAACAAAGGAATACCACCACTGTGTAAACGTAAGTGTTTAAAACATTATTATTACTTAGAATTCTAAGATGTGTACTTTAAATAATGAAAATGCTTATTGTGTTCACAAAAATGTAACCAAACACCTATGTAATATAATTTAAGGTCTCTCAAGAACTCTTGAATCCCTGCCAACCACCACTAAAACACATGTAAACACCACTTTATTTACAGGCAGGGATCTGCCCTACCATACTTGGAAATGCACTCAGATCTTGATTATCTCTTGCTTCTGGCAAGGCAGGTAGAAAAAATATCTAGATGAAAAAATATATAAACTGTCCTACAACACTGGGGAACAAATGCCTTATCGCAGGGGTGTCAAACTCAGTTCCTAGAGGGCCACAGTGTCTTCTGGCTTTCGTTCCACCTAAACTCTCTGTTACTTTATTGGTCTAATTATTTGATTAACTGGACACATTTAACACTTCTCTTCAGGTCTCAAAATTTTTCATAGGTAGTGTACCTTGAATCAAGTGCATATAGAAAAGGAGCAATAGAATACTGTTTTATAATTGTTATTGTAACCAATTTCCATATTTTCTGTAATGGATAATTGTTGAAAAAAAAAAAAAAAAACTTGACAGTAATACCAGTAAAGAAAGATAAATTACTCCTGTTGAGCTAGTGTGAAATGTATTATTATTATTATTATTATGCACTGTTAGACATAAAAGAAGATTACAGATATTTCTGTTAAATAAAGGGTTGGAGAGAACTATTAACACTGAACTGTTCTTTGTTCACAGCTGTGCGATGTCCTAATATTGCAACCATGCTTTCTGAGCATGTAGTCTGGCATGTGATTTCTGGTTCATCGAATGAATATGGAGCGCAGGTTTTGCTAAGCTGCAGTCCTGGTTATTACTTGGAAGGAGGTAGAATCATGCTGTGCCTAGCTAATGGGACATGGAGAGGAAGTGAAGAAAAGCCAACTTGTAAATGTAAGGATCACATCTCATACTAGATTAAATGTATATTATATTATCCTGCAATGTCATTACCAACAGAGGAGAGTTTCATCAAACCAATTTAACACATACAAAGCACACACTCAACATGACAATTGTCGAAAAGACAAAGAAGATTATTGACTTTTACTTTAGACATAGTGTGTTCATATTTGCCCTAAATAAAATAGTTTGTTCATAATTAAGTCAACAGTCAAGTTTTTCATCACTGTTCAATCAGTCCACTTCATGTCATGCATGAGACAACCGTATATTGTATATTTCTGCTTTGTCACAAAATTATACCACAGACTCTAGGTTTGAACTATAGATAGTTAAGGAAATCTTCCATAAAAATAAAATAAATACATTAAAAAAATAATAATAATAATAATTTGACCAGGTTTTATATTGTGGTGTGTCAGGGGCATCACTTTAACTCACAAACACTTTTAAGCAGTATAACTATAGCATCAGTCCTGTACTTTGTAGTTCAGTGTTATCTTCCTGTAGAGTAAGGGGTAAAACTTCTCTAATAACGTATGTTCATGTAAATGGAATTCTAAGGTGCGCAGTGTCTATCTGAACTTGCAAGGTTAGAAATTAGTTTAATCCACAAGCACAATATCCAGTATTATCACTTAAGGCTAGATTCTCAAAGCATTTTACTCTAGGTTGTCATTAGCCAATACAATTCTAAAACAAATAAAAACAGGTTAAGACTATAAATAAATAAATAAATAAATAACAGCTGGTTTCATGGGTTCCAATTAGCACAAATCTCAGATTACATTAATTAAAAAATTGGATAGTCCAAGATTAGTGCTAATCCAGATCTGTGAAATCAGCTCTAAATGCCTTTTTATTTTATTTCTGGATTGTTAACCTTATTTGGTGTGTTTGTTTCTACAACTTTTTTTTTTTTTTTCAAAAATGAAGTTTACAACCAAGAAGAATACAAAAATGAAGAATACAACCAATACAGCCATCTGCAGGTTCATTCATTCTTTCATGTTATTTAAGTAGCTAAGAGTTTTGTTTGGAAAATGCAGAAGAAAGAAAATGTGTCAAGTATGCCATAAGGGAAATCCTCAGCTAGTTAAGTAAACTTTAAATACAAAGCTAGCCCCACTTTCAATAAAAACATTAAATTAGCTGATCTTGAATACATACTGAAACATATGTCTTAGTGCTGGTATTTTAGAGCCTATTTTTAATGTAAAATACCTTATTTCACTGAATGCTTTGGGGGAAACTAAATTATACAATTCCATATTACGCAGATAAAATGCATAACTATTAATCAATCGATCTGCAGCAAAGAGGAAAATACTCTGGTATACAATGAAAGTATAAAAATACTAAAATATGTAATGCACCCGTAAAACTCAAACCTCAACTAAACTTGCTGGATTTCATGACCTCATATTCATTTCTTAGACATTTCATATTCTTTGATAACACACCCCATCACATGCAGAAAACTATTGTAATTAGATACACACTTCTTGGGTGTTGTGAAAGCACACACCAGAAGTGGGACATACTACACAATGACGCAGACCCTGTCAAGTGTTATAGCTTGCTTACCCGTGCTTGACTGAAACTGAATGAAAAGCAAGGATCTTTCTACCTTACTGGGCTGATGTAAGTTGACATGAGTCCTTGTCTACATGCCAGAACAAGCTAGAATGGTAGCATGTTTTATGAACATTATTATAGGGAACACTCGCAAACTCATGTGATATTGAAAAATAATCTGAGAATTCTTGTATTGCCACTGCCCTGCACACGTGCAGTTTTAGTGGCTCGCGTAAGAGATAATTGTTGTAGTTTGCAGTCAAATGATTGTATGTTGGTATATTATACATGTTTATTGTTGAATATTAACTTTACCATTATATTGTAGTGATGTCATGTGGAGAGCTGTCTTCTCCACCAAATGGTAACAGAATTGGTACCCTAACCACATACGGAGCAACAGCAATCTTTACATGTAACACCGGCTACACACTTACAGGATTTCATGTACGCGAATGTCAAGCAAACGGATTGTGGAGCGGAACAGAAACTAGATGTCTAGGTAAAAATATAGTGATGTATTCAGTTCTTGTTTGTTATTACAGGGCTCTTATGTCTGTTTAAATTTACCCCTCAAAAAAATGTATCTTTTTTTTTTTTTTTTCTTCCCTTCTTGTTTGTTAGTTACAATCACAAATTGAGAATTAATTACATTAAGTTTAACTCTCAATTTAGTATCTTTTCCAGTAGGGTTTAGTCATACTGGAGTGGTACATCCCACAAACTGTGTCATCAGTAGTGTGACCACCTAGTATATATATATATATATATATATATATATATATATATATATATATATATATATATATATATATATATATATATATATGGCCAAAAGTTTTGCATCACCATGTAGAATTAACAAATTTTCCTTCATTAAGTCGAATGAAACCTGCTGAATAATGTTACATTAACATATTAAATTACATACCACTTTGTAGTTGTCCACATAACGAAAAAAACTGACAAAATTAAAATATTTGACATTTCATCAAACAAATACTGTACTATTATGGTTTCTGGTAGACTTTTTCAATATAATTTAGTAGTTTACATGATGTTAAATATCTAAATTATCTTCATATATATGTTTCAATCCTAAAATTCTAGCTGATGCAAAACTTTTAGCTATAGCTGTAGGTTCTTCAAATTCAGTTCTTTACTTGTACAATTAATTATTCAGTCATAATTCCCATTTAATTCCATTGTTAATGCATTTTTTATTGATGCTTTTGTCACTAGAAATCAATCTAAAATCACATAAATATGTATAAGGCCTTATGATTGAATACACCCCAAACACTCTGCTCTGGGTTATACAGTAGAATTAGTGACCATATTATCTCTAAATTCCATGAGGTATGAATAAATATATTATTATAATGTGATACCAATTTGATTCAAGCACTAAAACATTTTATACAAATAAAAACAAACTGTGACAAAGAGTGAGTCAGTGCTAAAGCCACAGATAAACTGAACCACTTGGCCCTTAACCCAAAACACAAATGGTTAAAATGCGCCCACTTTTGTGCATATCTGGCACTTTTGCACTTTATTTTGCTTCTAATATGTATGTAATGTCATGTTTAATTTATATTTCCAATACTTTACTGTGCTTTCATTTGCCATTACTGCACTAATACATGATGCCTTACTTTGATTATGGAATACCACAGTAAACCTCGGAATCCACAATAACGATGACTGCCAACCCACAGATCTCTACTATTGTCTCTTAATCATCCTGTTCAGTCTGCTGGTTTTGTGAACAACTTTTATTAATTGGCTTTTCTAAAACTCCTCAATATGTAAATTGAAGTGCTCTTGTCATTGCAGTTTCCCCTCCATTTTATAAAGCAGTGTATCTCACACCTTGATTACTCTAGGACCCTTGCGCTCTCCAAGTGAACACAGCTATCTCTCTTGCTTACCATTTTAATGTGTAATTGGTGTTTATTTTTCATTCAGAGTAGTCAAAAGATGGGCCACATTTATAAACCATCACAATAAATTCTCCCTACATGAACATATTGGTTTGACCCAAGGTCTGCACCATGGCTATCGTTAGCTAACAGTAAGAAAAAAAATAAAAAAAAATAAAACGTCTTTAAGTGATTGTGAACTTGGCAGGCGGTCAGGAGAGATGACTGTACGAAATATTAATGCCCAAATATTTTATTTTTAACTTAGATTAAGCAGTAGTAAATATATAAAAAAGTGGCACTTCAAAATCACACAAGCCTGATTTTACTTTAGTGAAAACATTGGCTACATTGTTTTCATTAAAAACGTCTAACTTAGTTGTGCTTTGCTGATATTAATGTTCAGCTTTCGTATTGAAACATGTACTTAAGGTATTAAAAATTTAAAGTCACATTTGTTTAGTAATAAACATTTAGGTATGTTATGTCCCCGAATGACTAAAATTTTTAGAAATAAATGCTGATTGATAAAAAAGGGTGACTCAGTATTTACCAATGTAGCTCACGATATACATGGTACTTCAATGTTTTATGTATTTATTTATTTTGTTGCCTAAGGATGCAGGAAATAGAAGTGCTGTCAGTGCGGCCCAACACAACTGTACTCTTGTTAACTTATGAGCAGTGTATGGTTGATCTGCACTGCCTGTAGTATTGCCATAAATCGGCTGTGTGAGGGTTGACATTTAGTGTTTCAACCAATTAGCATTAAGCATTGTCTTGCTATAGGGAGCATTTTCTTTCCAATGTCTGATGACAAAATGTGAAAAACTTTCTGTAGCATCCAGCACTACATTTAAAACAAAGCCGAGCAAGGAATGTTTTAACTGTTATCATACATATGTCAATATATCTATCAATAAACAAACCATATTATAATATTTTGTGTTTATTTAGCACTTCCCTTTAATAAGCTGCATGTTGGAATTATAGGTACTGTACAGCATTGTGCAGATCTGCCACTGGAACTGGCTCTGCCATTTGGTGCTACTTGTGTTTGTATTAAACAAATACTCAGTTAGTTAATATTCTATATTTTATGCTGAAATACCCGTTCAATTGTGTGGGTTTACTATTTCAAAAACAGTAAGTTAAAGAAGATTGAACAGTAAAAATTAGGTTTAGCTTCTTAGCATAAAACAATTTCACCTCACTTCACTCAGCATTTCTTCTTTACCTTTGCCCCCTATGATTAAACAGTTAGGCTCTCTCTCTCTCTCTCTCTCTCTCTCTCTCTCTCTCTCTCTCTCTCTCTCTCTCTCTCTCTCTCTCTCTCTCTCTCTCTCTCTCTCGGGCAGTTTGTCTGTGTGTTTAATTGCTTTCACAATTGAATGAGGCGAACCATGTGTATATATTTTGTTTTTATTTTTAGCCGGCCACTGTGGTTCTCCTGACCCAATCATTAATGGGCATATCAGTGGAGATGGATTCAGTTATCGTGACACAGTGGTCTATCAGTGCTACCTTGGCTTTAGACTTGTTGGTACTTCGGTAAGGATTTGCCTACAGGACCACAAGTGGTCAGGGCAAGCTCCAGTTTGTGTTCGTAAGTATTAGTCTCTTTTAATCCCTTATACAACTAGGGCCCATGTTTTGAAGTGAATGTACTAGAAAACCATTGAGAAAGTAGTAGCTGTTAATTTAGCATTCCCTTCAAAGGAAGATATTTTAATGTCCTCCTTTATTTATAGTTCCAGCTTTTTATGCAGTTGGCAACAGATAGGTTTTGTAAAAATACCCTATTGAAAAAATAAAGTGTACTGTTTGTCTTTGCTTCATTGTTTACAAAATGAAGTATATTTCTTTTATCATTAAACTCTTTTCTTTTTTTACAGCTATAACATGTGGTCACCCTGGCAACCCTACTCATGGCAGAACAAATGGAAGTGAGTTCAATTTGAATGACATTGTTAACTTTACCTGCAATACAGGGTATATTATGCAAGGTCCATCAAGAGCACAATGTCGGGCAAGTGGACAATGGAGCAACCCACTACCAACATGTAGAGGTATGTACTTGTTTATTTAATTATTTATTTTTAAACCTGTTTTTTTTGTTCTCTTCTTAAAGTCAATTTAGAATATTTGCTCAGATGCAGTGATTCTGTAATAATACAATTTCATAACAATGGGTGGTCAGTAAGGATAAAATGTACACTGCGGTAATATTTTTAAAGTTTGGAAAAAAAAAAATTCCATCAGCAGTAATTTGCTAGCTCCAAACTTTCATACTTTATATTTCATTCTTTATGTCGACTTTACATTTTCCTGGTCACCTACCACTTTCTATTGACCCTCAGACTAGCTAACTAACCTTTCTCAGCTACTCTTTCTAAACCTTCTATATCCAGATCTGCTTTTTCTCTTCTCCCAGCTCCTTTATAAACTACCACTGGGCTTTTTCCGTAAAAATGCTGCATTTGTTACACTGATAAATCATCAATATTAGACTACATGCAAGTCCAAGATTGTTGTGGTTTTTGGTCTATCCTGATACTAAAAAGTCTGATCAAAATGATTTGGTAGTATCTGATATTGAAGGCTTATCCAATGAAAAGGGTACGTTTCCATGGAATGGCCATATTGGTTAATGTCTACCAAATCCCATGTCACAAAATAAAAGCACCATTGAGTTACTAAGAACATATTCGCCTTCCACCATTACAGGGTAAATAGAGGACTTTTAAATGTTTCAACCTACTGTTTGTTATTAGTAATAAAGATCAGACCATGTTGCTTTCATAGGTTGTATTCAAACCAAGGAATTGTAACCTTTTGATCCATATCAAAGAGTATTTACTTCCTTATTGAGCCAAACATTACCCTTTTCTCAGTGAATACAATTAAGGATTTTAAACTACAGAAATAATCTGGAATGAATCAAGCATGTTTGGTTATTTAACGTGCTGGTCCTTGTCTGTTATATTCATATTGATTAAATCACCAGTGCCTAAACAGGATGCATCATGGTTGGCATTATTAGTTTCAATGTTACAATTCCAATCTACAATGTCAGTCTCTGGTGTAAACTAAATGTTGTATTAGCAGCAGAACTGAACGTTAACCCTATTGATTCTGGATGTGTCAGTTTTCTTTTTTCAAACCTGCTAGATGCCTAACATTTTAACATATTTCTACCTTGTTGTTGTCCCTCCCATGATTGAGCTATTATGCATATGGGATTCCAGTCATGAATGGCAAGGCAGATGGTCTGACAGTCTTTGATACAAATTTGGCGCTGTGGCGCTAGATTCTAGCCCCTGTGTACCTCATATACCTCCAGGAACATTACATTCTGCCACCAGTAGACATTTATTTTAATTTTGTATTTACTAGGAAACATAGATGATGATAGTTTCTCATTGGGTCCGGACTACTCACATGACCCACCCACACTCATCCACAAAACACTAAAAACTATTTGAAGAGCAGGACGAGAGGGGCTTGATTAGGGCGAGTTTGATAATTTAGCACCACTAGGGTCTCTGGTGCTAAACTTTCAAAACACCAATTTTCAAAACGATTAGCACCCCTGGATAGATGATTGATGGTAGCTACATGCTTGGCAGTTACATTTGTATCCCAGACAAATTAATTATGTTTCACAGGGAAGATGGGAAATGACAAAACAGATTTTGCTGAAGAATATAAACATCTTATAATTACTATACAGTAACTACAATATATGGGTTGACAGCTGATTAGGGGAATTAAAAGCACATGTGTTTTTACAGAGATAAAAAAAAAAAGTAATACTGTGTATTTATTTATTATTCATCTCCACCCATATTAACGGCAGTTACAAAAAAAAATGCTACCAAGCGCATCCAGTATTGCATTAAACTTGTAAATGGAGATGTCTTATTATGTGATTGATGTTAAAGATTATGAATAACTGTGTTGAAGGCTTGTTCATATGCTTAAAAGCTTGTCTCCATAATCCCTTTAATAGGTTTTGAATGAGTAGGTCTCAGTGCATGCTTCGGGCTATATTTCTAAGTTGACAGTACTGATGAGGTGTAAAGGATACCATTTAAAATTTCATTTTAAAAAATCACGGGGAGAATTGTCCCTTGTGCTATAGCAGTACTGCATTAATACAGTGTTGCTGTCTTGAAATTCGATATTTTTTTTTCCTTATGGAAAAAAAAAAAAAACATCAGTTTTAGCCTTTTACACTACATAATATAAATGTAATAAAAATGAACAGGTCTACATTTTTAACATGCATATAAAATGGGAAAAAAGCATGTGTAGTGCATACAGTAACTAATGTTAAATACTTGGTTGTGATTGGATATGCAAAGTTTCCTTTAGACATAAATACAATTCCTCTAAGGGAAAAATCATACATTTAGGAACATGACTGTGGAAATGATGTGGCCACACTACAATACATTCGTGTTAATAAATTCACCCTGCAGTAAGCCCTTTGTTTTCTTATTTTTTTTTTCAGTAACACCTTTTAAAGAGATATTTTAAATGTTCAGCTCTATTAGGACAGGGAGCCATGTTCTATGACCACCAAGTCTTTGTGTTAACTGTCCATGATGAAATAGCATGCTACCGAACAATACAATGTATGTGTAATGTAAAATATACATTATAATTATAATTAGGGCTCCTGTTTTTTGTTTATTCATTTTATTTTTTGTTGTTTATTTTGAGCTATTTTCAAGTTTTATGTAAATCGGGGCTTTCGTTTTTGATATACTGTATGAAAGCAATGCTTTTGGTTACTTGCCAAAATGCTTGAATGTTTTTTTTTTTTTTTTTTCTGTCAAAAGATGTATAGTAGTAACTCCACAGTACTTGCACACTTAGGTTGTACCTTCTTTCCTTTGCTATGTTACACAGTGGAATCCTTCTGGTCACAGGCGCATTCTTCTGGGGTGTTTGTGTGTAGGCATTTTGTTTACATTTCGCCACAATTTGCCATGTTTTAAATTTCTGTTTTAAATCCTCCGTATCTTAACTGTAGTACAGCTTTAAATCTTTCTAACAACCCTCCATTTCTAATTGTAATCTTGTTTTAAATCTCACAAACGGAGTCTCCAATAGAAATGTAGGAATGTACTATCACTCATTAGTTTGGGCGGGTTTAAAGTATTCAGAACAAATCAATGATAGATAGAAGGGAGGAAAGCGGGACTGAGAAATTATTTTTTTTTTATTTGTGGTAGGTTTTATTTTTTAATGAGAAAGGGGTGAAGTCAACATGAATTGATTAACCATTTCCACTCCTTTTCCAGTGGTTTCCGTGTTTATTGGCTGTCTACTGATTTAATTTTTGTATTAGGCGTGTTTTATTGTTTTTTTATCGGTTAGAACCGAAAATCAGAAGCTCTAATTATAATTTAGCATTTTAACAAGGACACACAAGACTTGCATCCAAAAATGATGGCATTCTACTGTTTGTTTTTTTCCATCACAGCAAATAAGAGTGACCAAGTGATTATGACCACCCTAGCAAATATGTTGTCTCCTTTATATACAAAAAGTACGCAAGAACGTTATCTGTGTATATCTTAGTTAATATTTCCATAGTTTAAAAAAAGTACTTTTTGGAAACTAAAATCGTTAACAGTGTGTGAGTCTCTTTAGTGTATTGTTTACTTTAAAAACTAAGCAAAAGGGCAGGTTTGTTGTATTTTAATATTTAAACTATGGCAGTATTTAGATCCACTGAATACCCTACACTGGGGGACATGTATCAAGATCGCTCAATGCAGTGCTAAATTGGCGGAGTATAAAGGCAAGCAAAACTGTACAGCAACAAAAGGAATAGAACTAAAAATGTTAATAAGTATCTTTCGCATTGAATCCTACTTTTTGCAATTTGAAAGAGTTGAGCAATCAGAGAACAGCTTTAATATGTGTAGTCCAGCAGGGTGAAACAATAATAATGACAGAGAAAACAATAATACTTGCCACTGAAAAAATGTCCAGGGCTTTATGATAATGGTCTTCACAATTATAAAGACACAGATTTGAAAGACAATACATGGGAGTCCATTTCAAAGGCATTGGATAAGCCTGGTATGTATGATTTATTGCCAAATACCGTCAGAGAAGACACTTATAATTTCCACATCATGTCTTGGTCATAGTTTTGTCAATAGCAATTTGTAATAGTTGTATAGATCTGGCAGTTGTCAAACCTGTCGCATCATCTCTGTGTCGCTTCTGGTGTGTATGGTCATGCTTCTGCGAAAGTATTTCATCGCCAATTTAAAAAATCGCATCACTTCTGGTGTGTGGATACCTTAAAGTATTGCTCTGCCGCGGCACAAATTTTACCCCATCCCAATTGTATTAAGTGGCCAAAAATTAATGAGGCACCGCGTAAGCTGGCACATTTAAATGTGTAAATGCACTGCGCCGGTGCTCTGAAATCTTCAAAATGGGCTACTGGTAACACAGATTAACAGACTAATCTGAAAAATGGCGCCTCCCCTTCAAATGGGCTCAATTAAACAATAGGTAGGTCATTTGGAGAGGCAATGGCCCATGCTGACCAAGTGTCTTGACTTTATATTATATAATTATTATAAGATGGATAAAACCAAGTATACTTAATGAAAAAGGATATAATGAACCAAGTTTATTGTACAACCAATACAAACAATTGAAAATAATGAAATAGCTGGTATCAAGCCATAATTTCATTCCGGGAGATCAAAAAGTGTAATGCAGACCCTAAATTCTCTCCACTCTCAGCACTCTCCCTCTGTTCTTGGGTTGTTCAAGAAGGTTAGGAGCCTGCACCCTCCGTCGTAAGAAATGCCCCTGAAAATTCACAATATCACAAATTTCACGGAAATCATGCATTTGACTGCTTACCTTGAAAAATATACATTCTATTTTCATTACAATATTTTACATTACTGTACTCTTCACCTCCCCTGTTGATATGTTGATTTCAACATAAGTAGAAGCAGCGCTGCAGTAGCTGTAAGCAGTCCGGCTCAATGCCGTGCATTTGGTTACTACGGCAACGGGATCAAACAAATACCGGCCTCATGACGGGTGAATTCCTCATACTGTACAATGACATTTCTACATATTATTAATGTACAGTGTGTACAAAGAAAAACACAAAAGGTTTGGTTTTGTCATTTCAGTCTTGCAGTTAGCGGGATTATAGGCAGCAAAAACAGGCTATTGGAATTACACAGTCATTTTAATTGTTGTGTCAACATAAGTTTTAAAGGTTTACAACACTCAAAAATATTGCTGAATTTTTCATTCAAAGTTGTTTTAAAAAGAATCTATGTTGTCTGCTTACTATTTTTTTTCAGTCAACACAGACCATTTTAAACAACTTGTTTCCTACCGAAGTTTTTTAAATTTTTAAAGATTTTTTCAATAGCAAATTGAGTTACAATGTACATTTTTAAAGCGTTGATTCAGTAGCCTGGCTAAATGTTAAAATGTTTCAGCCTTGGTTTTTGGTGAGGTTCTTGATGAACTATCAATGATAACACATATTAGGCTACTTACATCAGTAGAATGTAATGTAAATAGAAAATGTGTTTGTATTTTTATTTGTTTTTTGTTTTTTTAGTTTTTTTTATAAAACGGCGGTTTCTTGACATAGAGAGAATGTTTTGGCAGTGCTAACATGGCCTTAACATTAACATTGCCAGTGTCATGATACATACAGGGCAATTTTAAGGCTGATGAAAAACTCAGCACTTTGGCCTTAATGCCATCACAAATGCTTGATACATGTCCTCCATTATCTGTTTTTCATAGTAACATATCTATAAAGTTGTAAATTAACATTCATCCTTGCATAAAAATAAATAATTTCTCCAATAAAATTAAGAGATCACACTTCTATAGCAGGTGCCAAATTATCAAGGCTTTTTTTTCTTTTCTCTTGAGGTTGAATTGAGACTGCCAGAGCTCATTTTCTTGGCAGCTGTCACTGGGAGAAGGCAATCTGTTTTTTCCCCTCTGGACCTGATTTAAACTTTAGTTTTATCTGGTGAAGGGCAATGAGCTAATACTCCAGTTCAACTGACTGAGCCAGACAGGCATAGTGTTCTGTAGTGTTATTTTTAAACCTGATGATTTCTAGGAAAGAAAATGAAATAATGTATATATGCTTACTTTAATTGTTTGTTATGAATTCATTAGATGTTTCGGAAAGTATGTTCAGTGCATGGCATTTTTTACTTCCCATATTTTGCTGTTTAATACACATTTCTGGGATTAGGCAGGTAACATATAGTACTTCTCGTAGTAGATTGATGTGAATGCTTCTGAATAAAAATAAGCTTTGTCATCTGGATACATATATTCTATTGAGAAATTAATGTATACTAAAGTATTGTATATTAAATAATCTGCCGCAAGGATTAAGTGTCTCAGATCTGTCTCTGTGTTATAGATATTTCAGTAAAATTTACAACAGGGTTCAATCAAGAAACACAATTTTGGTACAGTTTTTTTTTTTTTTTTTTTTTTAATTTACTTTGGCAGTCCTAGCACAGACAAAAGAGACATAAAATATATTAAGGTTTGCATGAATGAGTCTGATCAGTGATCAATAAAGCATGTAACCAACTGATCACACAAGTTTTATAGCTGGTAATAAAAAATGACCTGTCTGAATGAAATACAACTTTATAGTAAAACTACTTTATATGTACAGTACATTATACCTTTAAATGGTTTTATGTGATGGGATGTGTAGCAATGATAATATGTCTTGAAGTTAACATTCATTATACTGTCGTTTTTTAGAATGCATTTGCTACTTATTTCTTATCAAATACTGAATCAAATTCAACTTACGGGGAGAGCACTATTAAAAAATCATTTAAAAACTGGATTTAACATTTTGAATGCTAAATATAATTTATGCCTTACCACCTGGCATGCCTAGTTCGAGAAATTTGCTAACAAATAAAATATTCCTATAGTCCAAATGAAAACGTTAACCGTTAAACTATCTTTCTGACAACTTATTTGCATTGCATATGCAGTAAAAGAAACAAGCCTGTCAAAAGCACTTGTTTTGATATGTTGTTGAGACATTTTGTAAATAAGATAGTGATCAAAATACAAAAATATATAATTATACTCAGTATTTGTCTGGAGTGTAACTTTACAGTATAATCGTAAATCTCGAAAAACTACTGACTTCTAAATCTTTTGTAGTCATTTTTGTTTTGTCATTACTTTAGTATAAATACATGTTAATTTGGATTCATATGTTGTTTTTTTCTGACTTTATGTGAACAAAAACACACAAAAACGCCTGTTTTCTCATTGGAAATAGTGATATTTTGAAATTTACCTGTCCTGGTCACGAAAGCAAAGTTTGTGGGGAATAATAGCCATTTTCTATACTTCTGAGGCATAAGCGATTAGGAAATAACACTTATTACCCAGGAACAAAAATGGTGTTACATAGTGTAATCGTCCTGACCATGCTCCAAGGGATATTCAAGGACTTTGATAGGTTTTTATACCCATCCCCTGATCTGTGCCTTTCAACAGCTTTGTCCCGGAGTTCTTTTGAAAGTGCCCTGGTGCTCATGGTTGGGTCTTTGCTTTGAAATGCACTACCCAGCAGAGGGAACCTACATGAGCTGCTGAATTTATCTTGAAATCATGTGAATCACTACAATTTAAAATAGGTGGAGGCCAATTAACTTGGTGTGTGATTTTGAAGGCAATTGATTACACCTGAGCTAATTTAGGATTGCTATTTGAAGTGGGGTGGACACTTACCCAACCAAGCTATTTCAGTTTTTATTTTTAATTAATTTTCTACAAATTTCTAGAATATTTGTTTTACTTGGAAGTTGTGGAGTATGATGTGTAGTTAAATGAAAAATAAGCATTTTCATTCCAGGCTATAAGGCAACAAATGGTGAAAAATTTGAAAGGGGGTGTAGACTTTCTATAGGCACTGTGTGTGTGTGTGTGTGTGTGTGTGTGTGTGTTACCATATATATAATATAGATATATATATATAATATATATCTATATATATTAATATAATATAGGGTATATGCTGTTGTTGAATTTCCTTTATTGATTTTTTAAGGTTTTTTGTCACACATAAAATGACTCATTAATTTTTTTTTTTTTTTTTAGTGGTAAACTGTTCAGATCCAGGGTTTGTGGAAAATGCCATTCGTCACAGGCAACCGAATTACTCTGAAAGTTTCAACTATAGAATCAATGTAATATATCACTGTAAACGAGGATTCTACCTGCTCGGCTCATCTGTACTGACCTGTCAAGCAAATGGCTTATGGGATAGATCTCTTCCTAAGTGCCTTTGTAAGTCAACCATGATGTCTACCTACACAAATTTGCAATCAGTATATAGACAACATATTTACTTTTGCCTATTTACTTATGACAATTTCCTAAATACTACTTATCTACAGTACTTTCCTATGTTGAACTAGCCCCCCCCCTCCCACTTTCCTGCTTACTTTCCTGCTAGTCTTTTCAGATGTATTTAATTAGGCAGTTACTGTAATTTTGAATACCTCATGTGTAGCTTGTATGACTAAGCAGGCTTGAGCGCACACTATACTCTGAAAATGGCAGTAATTCGAGTGTAAAATGCATAGAGTACAGGGTGGTTTTGAACTCAGTACTCCATGTTGTGATGCTGCTGCACAGCAATTAAACTTGACAGATGGAGGCACCAAATGATAGGCACCATAAGTCAAAAAGGGCCCTGTAGCTAATGCCTGTAAGTGCATTTGCAGTAACTGCTTATCATAGGCTTTGTATGTCTCGAAGAGGGATTCTATTATCAAAAGCATTACAGAAACAACTAAAATGCAGTTTTCAAAAATAGATGCAACATCCCTTGGCAGATGGCATCCTTGGCATCAAAAAATATAGTTTAAAAAAGTTTTCCCCTCACAATTTGACTTTATAATTACTGTTTACTGCACACAAATAACAGGCAAGATTGTTATACTTGTTACTTTGGACACCCTACCCATTCTTCTTTTGTTATTAGTGTACTCAGTTTGATTTTTTCTTCTTCCTTTAAAGCTATCTCATGTGGTAATCCTGGTAAACCACCTAATGCCATTTTGACTGGGAACAAGTTCACCTATGGAGCTGTGGTTTACTATTCTTGCAGTGGAATTAGAACTCTCATTGGAAATGCTACTCGTTTTTGTCAGGAGGATGGCCACTGGAGTGGATCACTTCCTGAATGTTCAGGTACAGTTCACAATATTATGCCAAGTTACCTAATTATCCATTGACTGTATCCTAAAAAAGAGTCCATGGAGTGCAGTATAACATAACAGAACATATCCTGTCTAGAGTGCATGAGTTTAGAGGATTTCAGATTGGCAAATCCAGGTCAACAGATTTCAGGTTGACTGAGATCAGGTTGATGATCTGCAATCAAATAACTCAGGAGGTTAATTCATGATGTGTCGTGATTGTTTTAGATGAGCAATCGTCTTCTCTTTTTACAAAAAAAGGCTTCAAAAACACAAACTGTTGTTCCAGACTACTGACATATGGCTAAAAAGCCAAAGTAGAAATAAGAAAAGTCACCTCAGTATTCTCAGTATTTTTTTGTTCATATGTACATAGGAGAAAGTCCTGGTGTCTGTGGTGACCCTGGTGTTCCAGCTCATGGTTCAAGGCTTGGTGATGAATTCAGGACAAAACACCTCCTGAGATTTTCCTGTGAAGCTGGGTACATTTTAAGAGAATCAGCAGAGCGAACATGTCTTCCAAATGGTTCCTGGAGTGGCACTCAGCCAGTTTGTGAAGGTAAACTTTATTTTCAAATTTAAAAAAGTTAAACAGATGGTGCCTTCACTCATCACATCGACATCGTGCGTAGCCTTACTATACTAGAACCTCTCAGACTTCGGTCACCTTCTGTGCCTGTCAGACTAGAATCTGAACTCAGTACAAAAATACAATACATAAGCTGGAATAATGATTATGCATCGACAAATGTTAACTTTCTTCTGTGATGCAGTTCTTTTTTTTTTTTTTATAGTATTGAGGAAAATCTATGATCTTTCCCAAACAACAACATTAGCTACTGGTGCTGAGAAATGACAGCTGCAGCTGCGCAAATTGCTTTACTATTATAATAAAGTACTGTACATGTAATATGTAAATCCCATGTAGTCGCTTATTCAACTATTATCAATTCATATTGTCATCTTATATATACAACTATACTTTTGTGGCAATATTTTATAAAGCTGTCAAAGCCTCAGTATACCGCTATGGCCAAAAGTTTTGCTTCACCTACAATTTTAGTATTGAGACATGATTTTGAAAGAAAAAAACTATTTGAACACAGTTTTTTTCCCACTGCGTTTTTGCTTTTTAATGACAGGCTTGTCAACAACATCTGCCATCATGACAAGTTGCGAGTAAAACTGGACGCGCAGGCGCACGCACCAAGAAAAACACATGACACATACCACATAATTTGAAGTGTTTTTTAAATCCCCAAAAGTAAAGACTAAAGCTAAGGTTTACAATTTTAGAAAAGCAAACTATGAAGGTATGAAACAGAGACTAACAGAAGTAGATTGGGGTAAAACAGAGAAAACACCCACAGAAGAAGGATGGTTGTTCTTCAAAAATGTAGTACTAGAGGCGCAAAACAATTATATCCCTAAAGTAGACAAATCTAAATGTAAAACTAAATTGCCAAAATGGTTTAATAGATCAATTAAAAAAAATATTCAGCGAAAAAAGGCACTTTACAGAGCATTAAAAAAGGACCAAAAAGAAAGTACGCAGAAAGAGTACACAGAACTGCAAACGCAAGTCAAAAAGGAAGTTAGAAAGGCCAAGAGAGAAATAGAAATAAACATTGCTAAGGGAGCTAAAACCAATTCCAAAATGTTTTTCCAATATTACAACAGCAAAGAACATTCAAAGAGGAGATTAAATGTTTAAGAGATACAAATGGCAAAATCGTAGAGGAAGAAAAAAAAATAGCAAATATGTTAAATGATTACTTTTCACAAGTTTTTACAAAGGAAGATACTGACAACATGCCCCACATGTCATCCAGTTCCTATCCAGTTTTAAATAACTTTAGCATAACTGAGGCAGAGGTGTTAAAGGGACTAGGAGCTCTTAAAATAAACAAATCCCCTGGGCCGGATGAGATCCTCCCAGTAGTACTCAAAGAAATGAAAGAAGTAATTTACAAACCGCTAACCAAGATCATGCAGCAGTCTCTTGACACAGGGGTGGTACCGACAGACTGGAAAATTGCAAACGTAATACCGATCCACAAAAAGGGAAACAAAACTGAACCAGGTAACTACAGACCAGTAAGCCTGACTTCTATTATATGCAAACTTATGGAAACTATAATAAGATCCAAAATGGAAAATTACCTATATGGTAACAGGGTACTGGGAGACAGTCAACATGGTTTTAGGAAAGGGAGATCGTGTCTAACTAACTTGCTTGATTTTTTTTTGAGGATGCAACCTTGATAATGGATAATTGCAAAGCATATGACATGGTTTATTTAGATTTCCAGAAAGCTTTTGACAAAGTCCCGCACAAAAGATTAATTCTCAAACTGAACGCAGTTGGGATTCAAGGAAACACATGTACATGGATTAGGGAGTGGTTAACATGTAGAAAACAGAAAGTACTGATTAGAGGAAAAACCTCAGAATGGAGTGTGGTAACCAGTGGTGTACCACAGGGATCAGTATTAGGTCCTCTGCTATTCCTAATCTACATTAATGATTTAGATTCTGGTATAGTAAGCAAACTTGTTAAATTTGCAGACGACACAAAAGTAGGAGGAGTGGCAAACACTGTTGCAGCAGCAAAGGTCATTCAAAATGATCTAGACAAGATTCAGAACTGGGCAGACACATGGCAAATGACATTTAATAGAGAAAAGTGTAAGGTACTGCACGCAGGAAATAAAAATGTACATTATAAATATCATATGGGAGATATTGAAATTGGAGAAGGAATCTATGAAAAAGACCTAGGAGTTTTTGTTGACTCAGAAATGTCTTCATCTAGACAATGTGGGGAAGCTATAAAAAAGGCTAACAAGGTGCTCGGATACATTGTGAAAAGTGTTGAATTTAAATCAAGGGAAGTAATGTTAAAACTGTACAATGCACTAGTAAGACCTCATCTTGAATATTATGTTCAGTTCTGGTCACCTCGCTATAAAAAAGATATTGCTGCTCTAGAAAGAGTGCAAAGAAGAGCGACCAGAATTATTCCGGGCTTAAAAGGCATGTCATATGCAGACAGGCTAAAAGAATTGAATCTGTTCAGTCTTGAACAAAGAAGACTACGTGGCGACCTAATTCAAGCATTCAAAATTCTAAAAGGTATTGACAGTGTCGACCCAAGGGACTTTTTCAGCCTGAAAAAAGAAACAAGGACCAGGGGTCACAAATGGAGTTTAGAAAAAGGGGCATTCAGAACAGAAAATAGGAGACACTTTTTTACACAGAGAATTGTGAGGGTCTGGAATCAACTCCCCAGTAATGTTGTTGAAGCTGACACCCTGGGATCCTTCAAGAAGCAGCTTGATGAGATTTTGGGATCAATAAGCTACTAACAACCAAACGAGCAAGATGGGCCGAATGGCCTTCTCTCGTTTGTAAACTTTCTTATGTTCTTATGTTCTTATGTGACTGCAGGTTAACGTGATTGGATAGCCGCATAGATGCAATGCAAACAACTCATTCAAACAACACGCCCTAAACTAGTAGAGTATGCTGTTGCACCACGAGACACTACAGCAGCCACGTATACGAAATTTCCTAATGAGTAAATAAAAATTTCACATTTTACGCCTGGGTTTTCAACATTTAGTCTTAAAATCAGGATAAATGGTGTCCCGACAGCACCTCGATCGGGACGTGGGACAAAGCCCCTAATATCGGGACAATCCCGATTTTATCGAGATGTCTGGTCACCCTACATGTGGGTGAGTTTCTCTACAGTGACAGGCAGAAGATCAAGACGGAGGATGAGTATCTATGCCCCACAGGCGCACAGGTTTTATTTACTGGAATAGCTCATGACACACTACTAACAATGGTAGCACACGGAAGACATACAATACACTGTATGAAAAGCAAAATAAAACACTGTACAAAAACTATCAAATAAAAAGGTGCCATGAAAACCGTGTGCTACTCATAATAAATGGAGGTCCTGCTTATACACCTTGTTATACTTTAAGGGAATCTACAATCACGGAATAAATCTTTAGTCTTGAAAATAAACAAACTCCAACTCCAGCTCACACCCATCCATCGGTGGTTTCGGTTTCTTCTTATGGCTCTAATCCTGGTTCACCCTCATGGCAATCAGAGGATTTCAGCAAGGTATTTTCGCTCTTTGCCCGGGTAGCATGGACAGTCTTCAGCCCATTGGTTATGGCTTTGCAGCAGCCCTGAGCTGAATAAACAGGACCTTTTTATACCTGATGCCCCGCTGGAACACACCTACCTGCTGATTAAGATCCCACAGCTGGCAATCGCACACAGCAGACAGGCTCTTCCAGGAGTGTCAGGTACTTAATTCCTTACATTCACTAATTACACATTTTACACAACACTATTTACAATATTTATACGCAAAACTCCACTGCCACACTAAGACATATTTATAAATCAATAAAAAGAGAATTAAGAAACATGTATGTTAGTGTTAAGCATCAATAACTATCTATAACAAAAACAGTGTGCCATATTTACAGCCCAACACTTCTTCTTAGATAATTGTGTCAGTAGGTATCTGTTCAAACAAAACATATTTAAAAAAATATTAGAAGGTTTTTCCTTGATGCAATTAAAGTGTAACTTCTTCCAATAAATATCAATAGATAATTTGTTTTCAAGAATTGTTTTGCTCAGTTTGTAGCTAAATTAATCAGGACAGCCAGCATTAGTTACACTAAACTAACAGATATTTTTTTGCCAATGGGGACAATGTGTATATTATATGAAAAAGAGACAGTAAGATTGTTCTAGCCATTTTAATGTAATTTTCACTGACTTAATTGTCAGTGAAAGGGCTTAAAAGCAACTAACACCCTGTCTCCACCTGTTAATGTTTTTTTTTTATTTTTATTATTATTATTATTATTATTATTATTATTATTATTATTATTATTATTATTATTATTATAAAGAGAAACATAATGTATATATTAAGAATCACAGAGTTCCTGCAATGCTTCCTGCTGTTTTCTCTTCCCTCTGTCCACCATTAATGTATATGGCAGCACCAGTGTTGCTGCAAGAGGGAGCAAGGACTGTAACTAATGTTTTGTCTCCCTCAGCCACTGGGATTGAGTTGAAAGTGATTTGAAATTGATCCAATGGGACTGGCAGCAGCCCCAGATTGAGATTGAGCTTTACAGGCTATATAAGGATAATTGTTACCCCCTTTGTTTGAATTAAACTGTCTCTTTTTTCCAGCTGTATCTTGTGGAAATCCTGGCACCCCAAGTTACGGGAAGATAGTGTTTAGTGACGGAATACTGTTCTCCAGTTCAGTCACTTATGCATGCTGGGAAGGGTATAAGACTTCAGGTCTCACTACTCGCCATTGTACTACCAATGGCACTTGGACTGGCAATCCACCAGACTGCACAGGTATGTCACAGTATTTGGTCAACCTAGTTAGGCTTGCAAAATGATTAGACCATATATAATAAAAGTGCAATAATTTTCTTTTTTTTGGTCTGAATACATCCCCATTGTAATTTTCTTGTTTTTTTGTCAGAATACATTAAATCAAACTAAATGAAACCAGATAAAAATGGTATTTACACAACACAAAATATATTTTACCTCATTTAACCTCAATTAGTGAGAATCAATTGATGGCAATCAAATAGCATTTTCTCTGATATCGTGATTAAGGGATAAAACACTCCTGGGTTTTTTTTTTGACAGCTGATCATTTTCCCTTCGGATAAAAAAGTTGTTGCTTTGACCCAAGGGAAATCAGCTACTTATTTACAGACATATGAGTTTTATTACAAATATTCACCTAGAGAATTAAATATCTTAAATTTTTACCAAAAAAGAAACAATGGATTTAATTGTAAATCTTAAAACAAATTCACCCTGTGATGAACATGGATGATCTTACTGGAAAGTTCCACATTAAGGGTTGTCCAAAATGATCATCAATTACAGCAAGCATACACAGCGTGCTCTTTTTCAAGACCCCATACCAAAAGCATACATAGAAATGCTGACATCAGAAGTAGGTCCTAGGTTCTCAAATTCTAATTACTCACCATAAGTGAAAATAAGCAATTTTGACTGGCTTACTGGACCCTATATTGTCCACAAATACGTAGGAATAGCAGAATTTGACCACCGGTTAAAAATGTGATGAGGAGTGAGGAGTGAATTCATATTCTCCACCAGTTTTCCCCACACCACCAACTCCAGTTTCTGAGATTCCGTCCCAAATTACACAGATCCATCACCATCTATTACTGTACAATAGCGCTTGTGCCTTTGTAACCCCCTGCCCTATTCAAATGACCTGCCATCAACTGCTGTAAAATGTGTACCTTGACTGAGTGATTAGTATCATGATAGAGTTAGTAAAGTTGCTGCTGTCACTGTAGCCATAAGCTAGTTGAGACTTATAGTTGGGCTCAGTCCACCATTCGGTACCTGACTAATATGGTGGTATATACCAGATGTGATAAATATCTCTTTTGCTTACATAGTGAGCTAACAGTAGTCTTCAAGTACACATGATGCATTTTCTAGTTATAGCAATTACGTTACAAGTGTATTGCATATTCATGTTTAAGGTTCTGAATTTCAATTTAAATTATGTTTTGTGTGTCTGACTTCCATGAAAAAAGTGCTATGAATTGAAAGCTTTGTGAAAGTGTATGGAAACATGCTTTGTTCTGTTATCACAGTACTACATGACTTAGAATGGCAGTGAAATGGAATGGTAGGAGTCCACTTGTACAATAAATGTACTGAAACACAAAAACCATAAAAACTTGTCCAAAAAATGAATTTTTCCTTTGTCTTCCTACAGTGATCACCTGTGAGGATCCAGGTGCATTAGCCAATGGCATTCAAATAGGAAATGACTTTTCCTTTAACAAGACTGTCCACTATCAGTGTCACCCAGGCTACAAAATGGAACCAACTGTCTCTTCCACTTTGCTGTGCACCAAAGATGGGTCTTGGAACCAGACTAAACCTGTTTGCAAAGGTTAGGTGCTCTTTATTGTATTTATGTATTGTAAATGTTTTTTTGAAGACTAGTATTAACCCTGTTTGAAATACTAACCTTACAGCAAAAATACAAGTATGAATTGATAATGTATTTTATATATTTTGTAATGATCTTTTTTTGTAGGAAAATGTTCTTAGATCAGCTGTTTTTATTATCTTATTAAATATATTAATTTGTATTTTTGTCATTCATCAAGCCACATTAGAACAGATTTATACTTAAATGTATTAGTACAGAACAGGTGTATAATAACAGTTTGGGAAATGTTATCATCACTAAATACAGTACAGGAATAAACCATACAGTTGTCAGGGCCATCTTTTTAAAAACTAAAATTATACACCCTAAAAAGTAACATGGAATTGTATTTAAAAAAAGAGATTAGGGAAAATGGGGGTCATGTGATGCACAGTGGCGGGAGGGCATGAGTTTGAAAAGCTTCCAATGAATTTAGTGATAAAAATATCAGTAGATATATGTAAACCTGTACATTACATTCACTGAGATGTCAGGAAAACAAAAGAAACAGCCAACTGAAGGCAAAAGCAGTACTACAGCAAAGGAAAGACAAAAAGCTGAGTCTTCTCAGCCAAAACTAAATGGAGTAGGTGAGTCAGAATGTTTCCCTTGCGATACCAATACCAGTGTTCTACAACAGTACCGTACAGTACCAGTGTTACATTAAAGTCACTTTATTGACACTGGGTAACTCACATACTGAGGTAAAAACTGCCATAGAAAACATACTAATAAGATGGAATTATTGCTATTAAAAGAGATTTGAAGACTGTTGAAGATTATACATTTTCTCCAGTACACAAGTCATTTTGTAGAATTGATATATTTTTAATATCTAAATCAATAACTAGGAATATTATAGATGCAAAGATTGAAAAAATTTCTGATCACACATCTATAAAAATTACATACTCAAACACTAAAAGAGAATATAAAATGTTTAATAACTCATTAAAAATGATAAAGAGTTTAAGGAATTTATTTATAGATAAAGAAATTAAAGAATTATTGGTTATTAACAGAACTCCAGTTATCTCCCCAAATATGTTATTGGATGCTCTGAAAGCTTTTATTAGGGGATGTATTAATTTTTATAGCACAGCAAGGAAGAGAAAACAACTTAAAGAAATACAGGATTCAAGGACTAAACTTAAAAGGGCTGAAAGGGATTTTCAAAAACATTATACCTCTCTGATTAAATGTACATTTAAACTAAATAATCGTTTAACTGCTATAGAACAGTTTAAATTAATCCGAACAGGAAGAACCACGAATTAGGTGAGAAACCAGGAAAAATATTGGCTTATACATTTGAAAAAATACAAGAAAAGTTAATTATTTCAGCAATTAAAACACAAGATGGGACAGTATCATTAAACCCCTCGGTCATAAATGAGACTTTTAAAAACTTCTATCAAGTTTTATATACTTCCCAAAACAAAGTTGTAAAAGAAATATGATTTTTTAGGAGATATTAAACTAAACAAATTATATCCCCAAGATAAATCTTTTTTTTTTTTTTTTGGATGAACCAAATACCTTGGATGAAATGAAAACTGCAATTGCTAATTAACCAGCGGTAAATCATTAGGAGAACATAGGTTTTCCAATGAATATTTTAAGCTAAATATAGATACCTTAGCTTTTGGTTTACTGGACATGTATAACTACACATTTAAATCTAAAGAGTTAATGAAATTACTATATAATGCACATAGATTATTGTCCAATTTCTTTACTCAGTAATGACTGCAGAATTATAACCAAAATATTGTCTAGTAGAAAGTTATTATAAAATTATCCACCCAGATCAGACTGGTTTTCTTAAAGGTAGACACTTATCAGACAACATCAGAAACCTTATCAAAGTAATGCTACAGGCAAAACAAGATCCATCTCCTTCTGTTGCATGATCCCTCGATGCAGAAAAAGCATTTGATACATTAGAATGGCCCTATTTACTTATTGGATTGGAAGAGATTGGGTTTGGCTGTTCATTCCAGTCTTGGATTCAAATTCTATAAAAATAACCTATTACTTCTGTATCTACTGGTTTTAAAGTTTCTTAATCGTTCTCAGTTATGAAAGGAGTTAGACAAGTGTTACCTTTATCCCCTCTTCTTTTTATTATAGCTCTAGAACCTCTCGCCGCAGCCAAGGGATTAAAAGAAAATCGTTTCATCAAAAAATGTATATGCAGATGACATTTTACTAACTCTTAAAAATCCAACCACATACATTCCCTATCTAATGAATGTAATTTGACAAATTAAGTACAATTTCAGGTTATAAAATAAACTGACATAAATGACCCTCTCAATAAATTGCTTTAAATCAAAATTAAAATTTAGACAAAAAATAAATAATCATAGATATCTAGGTATTATAGTCCACAGTAAGTTTACACATATGCTGCATGTCTCCAACCATTAATTCAGAAACTTAAAATGAAACTAGAAATATGGAACAAACTCCCTTTTACGGTGTCCATTTTAGGACATCCTCAGACCTCACTCCTCCTCCTGTCAATCCTCACCCTTCCTCGACTCAATCCTCACCCCTCCTCAACTCAATCCTCACCCCTCCTCAACTCAATCATCAGACATCAGACCTCACCCCTCCTTGATTCAATCCTCACCCCAACGCGACTCAATCATCAGACCACTTCAAGCCATGCTATCCTCTACCTTTTTTTAATGTTATACTGGAATAAAGAGGGATAGGGTAAATCTCATTAACCTGTGAGCATGACGTAAAACACAGGAAATCCACACCCATTTTCACATGGAAACCCGCATTTCACATGAAAACGTCCACTGCTCCCAATCCAGACATCCTTGGGAGCATAGTGGAAGGTGTCTGGCACAGATTTCTATAATCCTACATCTCAGCAGGTTTTTAGCCATAGTGATCTGCAATAGCTGGGTTGGACAGTTTCATTATATAACTCTGGGTTCATTATTTTCTTTTTCTTTAATTAATAGGTCGTGTGATAAATTAGTTTAAATATTTTTCACTACTAACCATATGCCACCCCTCCATTGGACATTTGAAAAACAATTTCGGCAAGATCAGTAAAACAATTAAACAACCAGGCACGAGGCATTTACAGATCACGGCTTTATTACATAAGTTTAACACTGTGCTTTAGAGTTTCACTCAAAAAAGGTGTCACCTGACAACCATAAATTTCCAGGTGAGATTCTCTCCTGTACCTGTTATCTGTACATGGAAACCACATTTTCCCGAGCTCTCTGCGAAAACAGCATGAGAATGCTATGCGTGGCTAATTTACATATCGACCTCCTCCTTTCCCCTTCATTTGCATGACATCAGGTGAAAAGAGGGTCTTCTCATGTAAAATAAACTGAGCCGATAGAAACCTGAAATGTATAGGGTCATTTTTTTTATTGCTCGATCACAGTGTCTCAAGAAAAATTTGAAAACACATGGAAACTCCCCCAAAGATTGTTTTTATTTACAGAAACACATACTGCCTTGTAATTGTTTGGAACATTGGTTTCTTCTCCAAAAACCCTAATTGTATTATGCTTTCCCAATGAACCTGGTTGGCTAAACTATTAAATGCTGCAGTTTATCTTGGGACCCATTTAAATACCATTGAGAGGGTAATCTTTTTTGTTTTTTTCTATTTAAAGCTATCACCTGTAGACAGCCTCCCCTGGTGCTTCAAGGGAAAGTGGAAGGATCAGACTATCAGTGGGGATCCAGTGTTAGTTACAGCTGTTTTGAGGGATACCAGCTATCTGTACCTGCCATAATTACCTGTGAGGGAAATGGCATATGGAGAGGGGAGGTTCCGCAATGTTTGCGTAAGTCTAACAAAGCCGCCCTACCACCAACCCATAGACTATTATTTTACTGTGGTATTTTATGTAAGATTCAATTACAATTTTGGGTATTTTTGTATGGTATTTACATATTTAAATAATTCACTAAAGAACACCCTGTTGTTTGAGATGAAGTTTGTTTTTTGTTTTTTTTTGGCTTGAAAGAAAACACTTTCCAATTGCATTTAGCTTCTGCAAAAGACAAAGGAAAACCAGAGAGATTTTTATTTGTTTATAACAAACAGTGGAGTATGCATCAAAGGTCCCTTGACTAATCTGGTAATGCAAATGTATGCATAAATAGACTTTAGAACTAGATAAAAATACATCTGCACTGTGTTTTAAAACAAATAATAATTGAACTAAACCTAACGCAGTAAAGCAAAATATGCCTATGAAGATTCACAGGATTGTACTGGAATAGTCATGCTTTATGGAGCACTTGACTTCTTAACCTCTTGCACCACGGGCTTGCTGAAATTATTCGATAATAGGGGTGGCCAAATCTGGCAGCAAAATCCAAAACTAGTTTAGGTTTTATTCCAACATTCTCCTAACAATTCAATTTCAATTTGATTTTTTTTTTTCCATTGTCTGTGGAGAAAATGAAATGTACAGCAGGTGTAAATATTAAGGGAATGAATGGAACATAAAAGTGGCCTGGAATTGGATTCTGGTGCCAGATTTGGCCACCTTTGGAATAGGAACCTTTGTCTCTTTCCTCGTGAATGTGTGTGTGGTGCCCTGGGATGGACTGGCATCCTGTCCTGGGTGTAGTCCTGCCTTGTGCCCTGTGTCTGCTGGGTTAGGCTCTGGCTCACCGCGACCCTGTAAAGGATAAAGCGGTTAATGATAATGGATGGATGGATAACTGCAAAATGAAAAAGAAAAAAATACTTACTAAATATTTACCCAGCAGCAAGCTTAACAAATTCCATGAAATCTTGAAACTATAATCTGTGATCTATAACAAATACTGTAAATCCAAAATATAAATTAGGTTTAATATAAGTACTGTTGTATTTATCTATATGCCACCCAAAAATTGCCACCTTGACTAATTACATTGCTTAATTGTTGAACAAGGCCAATTACTGACATTAACTAATAATTAGCAGTTTACACAGCTTCTTGTCTATGTATATATATAACAACATTTTCTCACTATTTTTTTCATCAACAGCTGTTTTATGTGGTGACCCTGGGACACCAGCTGAGGGTCATCTTGATGGCCAAACCTTCACATATAGGTCTGAGGTGTCATTTCACTGCAGATCTCCATATATCCTTGTAGGCTCATCTAGAAGAGTGTGCCAAAAAGATGGAACTTGGAGTGGAATCCAACCTACATGCATTGGTGATTAACATTAGACAGTGTTGATATTTTAAGGATTTTTTTTTTTTTGTCATACCAAGTTATATTGAAATGCTTAAAGAGTAGAAATAATTTGCTGATGACATCATCACTATTTTTCTCTATAGATCCATCCTATACCATGTGTACTGACCCAGGCACGCCAAATTATGGCTTACAAAACAGATCTCAAGGTTATGAGGTAGGCATCTCTTTACACTGCATTAAACCTAGGGTGCAGGTTTGCTCACAGACCAGTTGCCAGGTACCATGACCTAATATGCATACAGTGCCTACGGAAAGTCTACACCCCCTTGAACTTTTTCATATTTTGTTGTCAGTTCCTCAAAGTTTCATGCATTTAAATGAGGATTTTTTTTTTCCCCACTTATCTACACACCATACTCCACACTGTTAAGGAGAAAGAATTATATATCAAAAATACAAAACTGAAGGATCAGAATTGGATAATAATAAAGTTAATACTTGGTGGAAGCATCTGTGGCAGCAATTACAGCTGTGAGTCTGTTGGGATAGGTCTCTACCAACTTTGCACACCTAGATTTGGCAATATTTGACTATTCTTCTTAATAAAACAGTTCAAGCTCTGTCAAGTTCCTTCGGGAGTGTTGATGGACAGCAATGTTCAAGTCATGCCACAAATTTTCGATTAGATTTAGGTTAGGGCTCTGACTGGGCCACTCAAGGACATTTACCTTTTTGTTCCTTAGCCACTCCAGTGTAGCTATGGTTGTGTGCTTTGGGTCGCTGTCATGCTGAAAGGTGAACTTCAATCCCAGTTTAGGCTTTCTTGCAAAGGACAGCAGATTTTCCTCAGGGACTTCTCTGTACTTTGTTCCATTCATTTTCCCCAGTCCCTGCTGATGAGAAACATCCCCATAACATGATGCTGCCACCACCATGCTTCACAGTAGCGATGGTGTTCTTTGGGTGATGCGCTGTGTTGGGTTTGCACCAAACAGAACGCTTTGCATTTAGACCAAAAAGTTCCATTTTAGTTTCGTCAGATCACAAAACTTTTTTTGCCACATGGCTACAGAATCTCCTGAGTGTTTTTTTTTGCATACTTCAAACGGGATTCAAGGTGGGCTTTCTTGAGTATTGGCTTCCTTCTTGCCACCCTACCATACAGGCCAGATTTGTGGAGTGCTTGGGATATTGTTGCCACGTGCACACTTTGACCAATCTTGGCCATAAAAGCATCTAGTTTGGAGGGATGGCCTGATCTAGGCGAGGTCTTGGTGGTGCCATACACCTTCCACGTCTTAATAATCATCTTGACCATGCTCCAAAGGATATTCAAGGCCTTTGATATTTTTTTATACCCATCCCCTGATCTGTGCCTTTCAACAACCTTGTCCCGGAGTTCTTTTGAAAGCGCCTTGGTGCTCATAGTTGTCTTTGCTTTGAAATGCACTACCCAGCAGAGGGAACCTACAGAAACTGTTGAATTTATCCTGAAATCATGTGAATCACTACAATATAACACAGCTGGAGGCCACTTAACTTGGTGTGTGATTTTGAAGGTGATTGGTTACATCTGAGCTAATTTAGGATTGCTATTACAAGGGGCTGGACACTTTTCCAACCAAGCTATTTCAGTTTTTATTTTTAATTAATTTTCTACAAATTTCTAGAATAGTTTTTCACTTGGAAGTTGTGGGGTAGGATGTGTAGATAAATGAAAAAAAAAATGTTTGAATGCATTTTAATTCCAGGATATAAGACAACAAAAGGTGAAAATTTTGAAAGGGGGCGTAGACTTTCTATAGACACTGCAGATTGGCATGTGTGAATGCTGAAGTTGCATTTCTACCAAAGGATTCCTCCTACTATGGATAAAAAGACAATACCATACCTTTTATAGACACACTAACTACCAGACGAGTCTAATAAAACATTTTGAAGGAGCTTAGAAGTCGTCACGTGTCATGACATTAAACCCTCAGTCTGCAGTCCCTCAACAGACTCAAACACAGAAACCAAACCTGCATCAACCAGAGGTATTCTGCACTTCATTTTACTTCAGATACACATTATAGAAAATATGGTGCAGAGCTACTCATTTGCATGTATATATTTATTAGAAGAAGATAAATCATTGGATACAAGTAGTATATCCTGCTCATGCGGTCATTTAATTATTTAATCATTGCCTACTATGATGTATGTAGTTTCCACTTGAAAGAAATCGGATAACAGTACTGAGGAGTGTATAGTTTACTCTATAATTTGTTTTCTATTTAAAAAATCCACTTCAGCGTCTCAACTTCCCATTACTGTCTTTCTGAAGTAACTTTTTTTTTTTTTTGCTGCAGGTTGGAAGCAGGGTGTTCTTTAAATGTAGAAAAAGCTACCACATATTGGGGTCCACAACACGCACTTGCCTTGCAAATTTAACCTGGAGTGGTGTGCAACCTGAATGCATATGTAAGCATATTTCATTTGAATATCAATTTTAATTTAAAAAAGTAGAATGGAGTCTTTTCATAATTTAATTTTGTATTTAAAACTTTCAAGAAAGTCAGGTACCTAGAAACAATGAATATCTGCTTTTGAAGGTATGGGGAGTTTCACAAATTTTGCAACATGTTTCTTTAATAAAATGAAAAATAAATATTGCAGATTGTACTTGTTTTTAGTTTTCTTTTCATACGTCAGATACTGATCTTCCTTTATTATTTGTAGCTCATGCCTGCAGACAGCCAGAGAATCCTAGTCATGTTGATGTGAAGGCTATAGATCTGCCTACTATAGGCTATACTCTAATATACACATGTCAACCTGGCTTTTTTCTGGCTGGGGGATCAGAACACCGGACTTGCAAAGCAGATGGTAAATGGTCAGGGAAGCCACCTATATGCAAAGGTAAGCAATTTATCATTACTACTTTCTATTTTGATGGAAATTAAATACATGGGATTTGTTGTGAAGAGCTTGGCTTTGTAGCTGTTCAAAAAAATCTCAGTGCATGTTTTTTTTTTTTTTTTTTTTTTAACCAAACCCTAGCGCCTAAAAATACTTTCAACTTTAGCTTCCAGCTTTAAATGGTTTTACCCTTTTTCAAATAATTCGATATCCGTCAAAGGGATCAGAAGAGCTTATAATTATTAGATAAAATGTAGCCCTAAATGTTGCATAATAAAATTGCACTAGGGAATACATACCAAAGGGTATATTGTGGAGATGCCTATAAATACGTATATAAAGAACATTTATCTAGTTGTGATAAAAGTTGATATGGGCACTCTTTTGACGTGATAATAATACCATACTGTACCTTCAGAATCATTTTGATATTTGTTACAGGAAGATATTCCAAGTATGCTTTCCTGATTTATTGGATCTGAAATAAATAGCTGTATTTACTGATTTATTAACTATGACTGCTTTTTTGTTGTTGTTGTTGTTGTTGTTGTTTTTCTTCAGTTGGGCCTAAAATTAAACCAAATGTAACTGTTCTGGTTTTGCACAAGATTCATGGTGAGTATGTGTTAACATGTGTGTTTTAGTGTTGTTTATATGTAGTACTGTGTGTATTTCTGTGATTTAAAAAAAAAAAAAAAAATAGATTACTAATTAATGAAGTATTGTGTCTTCAGTTCCTGCAGATGTCTTTTCAGTAAACTCTGTCTGGAAAGGTTTCTATGAATATCTTGAAAAAAGACAACCAGCAATTATAACCATTAACTGGTTCAATATTTCAACCAGTACAGTGAATGCAACATTACTGGAGCACAGTGGTGTGCCGCTCAAACTTTCAGGTAATCTGAGAACATGTGTCATCATTTATATGTTCAAATGTAACAAATTGTAATATTGAAAATTATGGCAACCCTTTGTTTTGATTGGCTAAATAGTTATGTAATTACCCTTTTATTGAAGTTCAGTCAATAAGAAATCGAGAAAGTACCATAATAAACAGACTCAACATACAATTGCAATCAGTCAGTCTAATATGGATGCACACAAGCACCTCTAATCCATGACTGTTCAACTTGTAATTGAATTCCAAGTAAATGGATAATTGCATATCAGTTATAGTGGGGTTTATGCCACACAAATAAAGCAATACCCAAGTTGTATTAGTTATTAGTTGTTGTTGCTCAGCTGAACTGATGTTTATTTAAGAATGCACTGAGAATTAGAACTGTTGTCTTCTGTTCACAGGGATATATAAGAAAGAAGAGAACCATTTACTTCTAAAGGTCTATCAGATCACAGGGCCCATAGAAATATTTGTCAGTAAATTTAAAAATGAAAGCTGGGCTTTGGATGGATATGTAAGTTATGTATTTATATATATATATATATATATATATATATATATATATATATATATATATATATATGTATATACAGATTCAGGTGTTTTTGTTTGTGTTTTTAAGTTATAAATTTATAATTTTTCATATATAGTGGAGTTATTATGTGAGAGTAACTTTTTTGTAGTTTTACTATCTTCCAATGACAGAAATAGCCATACAATACGGTACAGTACAGCAAGTACCAAGCAGTGCACCAATCTCATTATTCCTTGCACTGACTAATTAGATGCAAATTAAGATGACAGTTTATTTGAGAATTACACTTTGATGACGATTGGTGCAGTAGTGTTTTGTCACCGTAACACATTTATTAAGAGACTGTAGGGGAGACCGGGGTTGGTTGTCACACTTTTTACTCTTTATTATTTTCCTCAATCTGGTGACATTTTGCAAGGATCCTTGTTATACTGAAGAATAACTCTTCACATAAAAATTGATGTATTTTATTCCACCATAACTTTATTCCAAATATGATATTTAGACGGTTGAAAATGTGCCGGTCACCTGTGACAACCTGCCCCATACTGGGGTTGGTTGTCACAAAGTAAGTTCTTGCTTTTACAGTAGACAATAATGCTTTTTTTTAAATAATAATAACATAAAGTTTATACTGTATACAATGACAGAAAAAGTTGTATTTTTACTTTTTATGTGAACATAAAAAATATAGACCTATATATATACTTGAAATGTTGACCCATGCTACAAAATAATACCACAGCCTCCACAGAATCGGAGGACAAACAGAAATAATTAAATAAGCATTATGTGGTGACATATCCCACATGTTGGTGTAATAAAAGTAGAAAGAAAAATATATAAGGCTTCTTACTATAGGATTTACATGTGACAGCCAACCCCAAAAACTATGTGACAACCTGCCCCAACCAGACTTTTACTACTGGGAGAACCTACTGGTTTTGTTTTTATACCAAAAGATATTTCTATTTAACATGGCCATCAGTTCAAACAAACTCAAATACTACTAAGAGTTATAACTAAATAACAAGATATACATTTTTTACTTTGGGTATAAAAAAAAAAAAAAAATATGTGGTAACCTTTATGTTAGATGGAAATTAGAATTAATCAAATTAGAAGATGGTTGAGTTCCAGACTATAGAACATACATTTCAGTGTTAATATCACCTGTCTGCGCCATCTAGTTTTAAACATGGGGTTTCCATGCAAGTTTTTTTTTTTTTTTAACTCGAGACATTTACACTAGAAAAATGTTTCATGTAAAATGCTTTTTTGAGTTTCCGTTCACTGAGTTTATTTTACTCGAGTAAACAAGGCTTTTCACCCGACGTGAATGGGAAAGTTGGGGGTTAATATATAAATTAGCTATGCGTAAAGTACTCATGCTTTTTTTAAAGATTACTAGTGAAATTTTGTGCAAATGTGGTTTCCATGCGCAGAGAATTGGTACACGAGTGAATCTAAGCTGCTGTAATAAAGCAAAATACCTTGTGCCTGGTTGGTTAATAATGTATTTTATTGCTGTTGCCCAAATTGTTTTTCAAATGTCATTAGTGGGGTGTCATGTCATTGGTAGTGAATACTGTTTCAACTAATTTATCTTACAACTCATTAATTAAAAGTAAACTTGGATGTATAAAATTAAACTGACCAACAGGTATTGCAGATCACCATGGCTGTAAACCAGTGGAGACGTTTATATCTATATTCTTTTCATTCAGGCAATACAGCTGGGGATGATGCATGTACTACCCAGGCTTTGATTTAGAAACCCTACCATCCGGACAGCTGACAGCTGCTGAGGAAGCATTCAACACACTTGGGCAAATAAGGGTGGTGGGCACTTTAGGGAGATGGCGGCTACTGATGAAACAGACTGAAGTGCAGCATTAGTTCGTTCCCAAAATTACCACTGCCTGCTGTATCTTGTCAACAGCAAAATGAGGTGTTCAGGAATCAGTGGTTGTCTGTGAGACAGATGGGGAAGGTTACCAGTGTTGCCAAGTCTCATGAGAAAAAAAAAAAAGCGACACTGCCTTTCAAGCGAACCCATGTTAGAATATGGGTGTTTATGCAAGTTCTAACCAGCAACTCTCAAAAACAAGCTCAATTCTGCTTATTACAAGTGGACTTGGCAACTGTGGAGGTTACCTCAGCTGCCAGTTTCAATTGGACAGGAGCGATCTGAGTCTCGTGCTGTCAGAGTGGTGTTGGATTTACTGTTGTGCTAAATATTAATGATGCAAACAAATAAAACACAGTCAATACGTTCATTTGCAATTTTACTTGGTCAGTTCTGAAAGGGCATCAACAACTATTTGGATGTTGTTGCGCTGTTTTGGACGATCAAGCTGGCTCATGACCAGCTATATTTACTAACGTGGAGGGGAGACATAAGTTGTCTTTGGACATAGCTGGGATCAAAAAAAGGATGGGAATTAATTCAGTTAGACATTTAAGCAGCAAGGGTATTCTCAAACAGCTGCATTAATACTATAACAAGGGCATAATGCAGTTTATGGTAAGTGGTTTTATATAGAACTGTAAACCCACAAGAGATATTTTATACAACATGACAGACTAGACACAGCAAAAAACAATAAAAAAAACCACGCGCATTATCATTAAGGTGAACTACACCACTGCTAACTGTAAAATTGCCCATCAGCCACTACTTTCTGGATTCAACAGTAACAACTGACCTGCTTCCTTACAATATTTATAGTTAAGAATAAATACGCTCATTAACTTTTACATGTGAAATGTGTGTTTCCATGCAAAACTGGGCGTGGATGTTCCTGGGTGTTTCATCATTTACATGAGTAAAGTAGATTTACCCTATCCCTCTCTTTTGGCCGTTTTCTTTTTATTTACCCGAATAATTCTCCTAAACGTGCATGCGCATCGCCATTTCACGTGTAAATTGACCTGCATGGAAACCCCATCGTAGTTATGAGTACTGTGACAACCAGCCCGTGTGATAACCAACCCTGGTCTTCCTTACTTTCTATAGGTCCTTCAGACACATTCTTGGTAGTTTTCTTTCCTAAATACATTGTATACATGAAAAAAAAATACTGAAAAATCGTATTATTGTCTGATTGTAAAGAATGGTAATGGAATATAAAATGTATAAGATCAGTGTACTTTCTTTTTTATATACATGTTCTTAATATATGATTCATTTCTCTGCCAAGGTTTCAGCAGAATCTGAAAGCGGTGGGTTTATTTATCAAGGCTCTATTCATGGAAAAGACTTTGGAAAATTCCGATTATTGAGACAAGGTACCAAGAAGTAATGAAATTTAAAAAAAGATGGTGTATTATTATGACTAAAAGTCTTTTTTACTTTATATTCCAATAACACTATATATAGATATATACCAATAAAATAACTAAGCCCTATGCTCATGGGTTTATATTCTTTGATGTTATGGTAACCATAAATAAAATGCTATTGAATCTTGCATGAAAATGATTACTTTTTTTTTTTTTTTTTTTACAATATCTCCTTTTTGTTTGTGTGTTTGTTTAGACCCAGTAACAGACACAGACCCTTCAAATCCATATTATGGCACCAACAGCAGTTCGGTAGCAGCTGCCATTCTAGTGCCATTCTTCGCACTTATTCTATCAGGGTTTGCGTTTTACCTCTATAAACACAGGTAATTAACATTTTAAAATGCTTTATTTAAAATACATATATTTAAATAACAGTACTGTATTAATCTTTTCGTGATACTTTACATCCATAAATGCTTTCTTTAAAAGCAGAAATGTTTCGCTATTTTAAGTTATAACAAACTCCTGAATTCTTTGCGTGTATGCAGTCTCTTAGTGAATACATTCCATATGTTACTCTGTTTCTAAGACATAGGAAGCAGTGTTTGATAAGTGAGACAGAAAATGCATTTTCTGATGTACTGCAACAGTACAGCAGAGGCTGGGAATTTCCCATGGCTGAGAATGTTCTGACTTTTTTTTTTTTTTTTAACATAAACAAATATTAAAATAAATAAAAAAAAAAATTGGCAGGGTGTTTTCAGCAGACAGAGATGAGAATGTGAGACGCAAAGAAGTAATCAGAACGGGCTGCAGGTAAGAAATGAGTAATATAATTATTAGGATGTAATCCTTTAGCTTTCATATTTCATTAGGTGTTTGGTGTGACATTACAGCAGTTTAACTATACCTGGATAAAACTAATGAAAGCTAAGTCCAGTAGACAAACATTGTGATACTAGATTTTCCTTTTGTTCAGATTTTATGATTGAGTGTTTGGATCAACCTCATCTGTACATAAACCACATATATTCTATCCTCCAGCAGATACTGGGATAGTACTGGGACACAGTAGTCCAAATACTTGTTGAAGGGTATTGTATAGTATAATATACACATACAATTAAATAAATAGTATTTATTTAACAATATATATATATATATATAAATATATATATATATATATATATATATATATATATATATATATATATATATATATATATATATATATATATTTAGAGAAAATGTTCCAATGGTTTTGTAGAGAAACATTAATGAAGAAAATTCTTCAAACATCATCAACTTGAGTAATATATCAAAATCAATGTGCCTATTTACCATAGCATTTATTACACACATACTGAACAGTGGCATCATATTGACTACTGGTATTGATATAATTATAATAATGCAAAATCAACTTAAACTCATAAAGAATATGTTTATTTAACTTGTTTTAACTGAAAAGAATGTATTATTTGTTGCTTATTCATAGTGTAGAACTGTACTGATACAGTATGTTGCTTATCATACCGTTTTAAAAACAAAAAAGACAGCTGTGTTCAGTTACAGTTAATCTGAGTTACGATTGCTGCATTCATGTTACAGACTAACAATTCCATTGAACAGGAATAAATAAGTAATTTAACGAGCCAATTACATATAATGTAGTGTTCAATGTTCTTTTTTTATTGTATAATACCATAAATGCTCAGTAACGTATAGTAAGTAATAAGACATGCCCTGGCATATATAGTCATACTGAAATGTACCGATGCCATGGTGTGTTGTGAGACACTAGGTCTGCCCTGGGTTTGTTATTGCACTTTTAAAATGGTGTTATAACAAGAAATTGTGTTTAAAAAAAGGGAAAAAAAGAAGTAATTATGTAATTGTAATAATTGAGGATAGACAGGTGGATCGGCCATCCTAAATTCGCTGATAGTACATCCAGAACTATATTGTTATTATCCATGTATAGTACACTTTAAGTTTGTAACTTAAATTACTTTTTGACTAGCAGATAACAACCATTTTATCTGTTGTTTGTCTGGAGAGGGTATACTAAATCATGCCTATCTATACTCAATTGTGTCAAGATGTTCCTCAATTGTATTACAACATATATGGGACAGCCATCAAAGGGTGAGATTTCCAGCAGCTATGATCAAATTATAAATGAAAGAAACAGCAGTGACCAGACAGTGAAGTACATTTAACCAGTGGTGCCAGCCAATCAGAATGCAGGAATTTGCTAAGCTTTTTTATAATGTTAACTAGAGTGAGAGAAAATAAATTTGAATTGAATAAATAGCTGTTTCAATCTAATCAATGTATCAGTAATTTGAAGAAAAGTTTAAGTTTCATAAGTTGTTATTTATATGGTAAATTAAAAAAAAAAAATCTACACTGATTATAACAAATTATTAAGTTCATACGTATTTGATTTTATTTACTACAGGTAATAAAATAGGACTGAGACTGTCATTTTGGGTGTGTTACATAAAGAATATAAGTATACTGGATGTAATATTTTCATTGTTTATTTGTTTGTTACTTTTCAGAACAAGACCAAAAGTACAGTACAATGGCTATGTTGGGCATGAGAACACAAATGGACAAGCTTCATTTGAAAATCCAATGTATGACACAAATTTGAAACCAACTGAGACAAAAGCTGTGAGATTCGATACAACTCTGAACACAGTCTGCACAGTAGTATAGTTTTTGCTGTCAGTTTTGACTGATTCATAGCCATACCTCTTGGGTAAGCAGCATTAATTTAGTCTCCTTTTTTACTCTTTACTTTGCTACTGTGCTATTTGTAACACCTTTTGTCAGGAAAAACAATATCACAAAATATGGATTCTCCAAGAGTCATTTTTCATCACACAAAGAATGAGTTAAAGGAACATGAAAGCAAAACTAGACATTTCTTACAGAAGAAGAAGCACTTGAGGATATTTTGCCCGTATCTCATCCTGTCTGCCTCAGCCTTTTATGTTGCTATCTGGAAGGAAGCTTTTCAATGAAATCTCTTGGGAAGATTTTTGAAGTTTCATGAAAAGGCTCTTAATTGTTCAGAAAAGATACTTTCTTAAGTGGAGAAGAGCAATGGTAAACTAGAAGTCATCTTTCTACTTGGTTGCTCATAACGTTCCAAAATTGTTTCTAATAAGACAACTGAAAAAAAAAAATGTTTTACAACTACAATTTTTGATTTTAAACATTTAATTTACAGTAGTTTTTTTTTGTTAAATCTAGTTAGTTGTCAGTTTTTGTTAGCATCCCCTTTTATTTAGGGAGGTGCTAAACTAATTTTTTTCACCCGCTGCCTCTGGGCAGCTGTTGTAGTCCCCGTACTGGCACTAAATAGGACTGCCTGTTTCACAATAGTAATGTGCTGTCCACTAACTGGAGATTAAGGGACTGTTGTGTTGCAAACTTAATTGCACAATTTTTGCACTAGTGTGTTATGAATGAATAAGCAAATGGTAAAAAAATTAAAAAGTACAGGGTTTCTATACACTGACCATTGTATATAGACATCAAACTCCATGTTCATAGAGAGCATGTTGCCATGGTTTTTAGTTTGGCAGTACAAAGCAGACTTTATTTTCTATATTTATTTTAAGGGCAAGGGAAAAAAGTGTTAAGTTAAATAATTGTTCACTTTATATATGTTATATTTAAGTACTGATTTTTGGTTAACTCAGTTAGCTATGGAAGCAAATAATTAAATATCCCCATTGTTTTTTTCTTTTATATTTAAACACAGAAGGGTGTATAATGTTTTCTATACTGAAAGCATAAACTATTTTTGAAAAAAAAAAAAGAAAAAAAAAAAAAAAAAAAAAAAAAAAAAAACTATTGTGAATGATGATGACTGTTGTGAATTATGAAGTTTCCAGGTGCTGTACAGTATGTACTGGCAAATCTTAGCAGATACCATTGGTACTAAGGCTGCCACCTTTAAACACGCAAGGGTCTCTGTTTAGTTTATTACTGATAATCGTTCAGACAATCCATTTACTCTAAACAAACATTTACCAGTAAACCAAGTCATTTTTCTTTGGCTGTGTTTCTATTGTAACATACTGACAGAATGACATTTAGGTCCGTTATTTAGCATATAATCTCCAGCAAAGTCAGATTTTGCCAAAGGCAACATGTATTTGTATATTTCTTTTACATACACTGGCAATACAAGTCTCTGTTATGGAGCGACAGCCCCAGCCACTTTGCTCTTCAGAAATGTCCCTGCCAAACAGGAATTTCACTTTCTCAGAAGAGGGAATGAAATCTAAATGTGGAGTCTGCCTGTGATGCAACCCTCATTATTGTAAAGGGTATATTTTCCTCTATACAATATTTAGAACTGGAGACAACAGAGGAAAGATAAGTGGATTTTAATTTAGTACTCTTGTTTTAAATGACAAACCAAGATACTCTTACATTAATTAAAACAACAACAACAACAACAACATTTATTTGTAAAATTGAAGAAGTTTCATTACCAAACTAGTGTGGAAGTATTGATTTAAAAAAGGGATGCAGTCCATGTGTACAGTGAATAGTATAGAAATTAGCCATGTGCTATGAGCACTATATAGGGTGGCTATTCTAACAGAAGTGTATTATTTGTAAATAACAGTTTGTAACTTAAAAAGTGTATGCTGCTTGCTCAGACATGTGAAATACTATTCATGACATGTGTGATTCCTCAATACAATTTTGTTGTAATGATGTATTCTTTTGATTGAGGTGGACCCCAAATTCTTGCTGTTCAGGTTTCAAAAGTGTTAATACTAAAACATTATCTTACCTAATCTTATGGTACCTGGGGGTCGTTTCTATTTTGCGAGATCGTAAGTTCAAATACGACTGGTCTTTCGACCACTTATCACCTACCAACTTATCAGGTTATCACCAGTTTCTATAATCCACTTGAATCAGAGTCGGTGTTGTGTTTCTAAACAACTGGTCAGCCAGCAATGCCGTATTAACTAAAAATTGATGAATCACACAGCACAAGGATACCATGTATTTTTTATGGTCTAAAATACAAAGTTTGCGTAATTATTAATCATGTAACATATAACCGAACAACAGTGTAATGCCTAGGTCCAAAAATTGCTAACAGAATTAGTTCTGTTAGTGAAGGAAGTGGCATAACATGGTTGCAGTCAAAAAATAAATAAGACTAGCAGTTTGACCTGCTGATGAAGACAGGGTGATTAGGGACGTCTGTCACTGAGGGTGTTTCGGAGGATGTGATATAAAAATGGCATCACAAGCCCCAGCAGAAAGCAGACCAGTGGATGAGATTGTTGATCCATGATTAATATGCATTCATTTTAAGTTTGTAATGAGTGTGTTTCTGTTTCAAATATTGTGATAGACAAGCCAATGTCTGTATGTTTGTACTGTGTAGTGTATGTGTGTATGTAGGATTGCATCACACAGTCATTTTATTCTTGATCGGTATATCTTTTACTAAGCAAGTTGTTTCACTCTTATAGAGGAGGAAGAGGATCCCCAAAAACCCTAACCTCTCATTCTAATTATTCTGCACTCCCAAGACGCCAATCTGCATTGAATTTATGCAATTCCGACATAATTAATATAGACAAAGCCTACCTTGAATTAGAAAAAAGTAAAAATAAAATAACAAATGCTGGATTAAAAAAAAAAGAACGTTAGGTTACCACATTACCATAACACTGGTTCCCTGAAAAGAGAATGACAACTATTACCAAATGGGAAGAGCCTGACCGTCAATCACTGAGCATATATACAAAAGCTGCCCTATCAGGGCCCTGCTGTGAGGGGGAAGTCCCTCTCACCTCCTGTTGAAGAGGGACATCCTCACAGTAGCACATCGCCATTTTCTTTCAAAAAACTGGTGACACGACCTCAAAAGGTAATGGTTGTCATTCTCTTTTCAGGGAACCAGGGTTATGGTAATAACCTAACGTTCCCTTTCAATTCGAATGACAACCATTACTGAATGGGAAAGCTGTTCCAAAGCTGTTGTGGCTCCAGATTACCGACAGTACAGCTCCCCGGCGATAGCCTCAGAGCCCACAGGCTGCCTAAGGGCATCCCGCCTGCAACACTCTGGAGCCCAGAGAGGGTCTCGTTCGGTTTGTAACATCAAGGCGATAAAAACACACAAATGTCTGACTATCTGTCCATGTAGCAGCATTGCATAACTCATCCAAGGAGACGCCATGAAGGAAAGCCCACAAAGTTGCCTGGCCCCTGGTAGAATGGGCCGTAATGTCCCCCTGTAATTTATAGTCCGTCTGTTCATACGCCGAGTGTATCACATCTGTCACCCAGTATGCTAGACGTTTCAATAGATCCTGACCTCTAGAGCGGGACCCATATCAGACAAATAGCTGGTTGGACTGTCTCCTGTACGCCGTCCTATCCAAATAACAGCGCAGAGCCCGAACTGTGCATAGCAAGTGTTGTTTACGGTCCTCCTCTGACTCGTGCGGAGGAGGTCTGAAAGTTTCCAAAATCATTGATTGGTTAATATGGAATGAGGATACCACCTTTGGCAAAAAGGATGGATTTGTTCTTAATGTTACCCACAAGTCATTCCCAGTGAAAACCATACATGTGTCATCAATGGACAGCTCGTGGAGCTCACTTACTCGTCTGGCAGGCATAATGGCTATTAAAAATGCTACTTTCAATGAAACAGGGAGCAGTTCTGCTGATGCCATGGGCTCAAATGGGGGACCCATAAGGGCCTACAGTAATAGTTCACTTAGATACCATAAATTTAAATGGGAGGACGTAATAGTCCACTTAGAGACCATACTTTTCATGGTAGGAGGCAACCTCCGAGTCCCTTTAAGAAATTGCACTGCCAGGAAATGTGCCCCAGGGGACACTGAGTCAGTTTTGTCATGGCACACTGATATTGCTGCCAGGTATACCTTCAAAGTGGACGCTGATTTTCCTGCGTCAAACAAGTGTTGTAAGAAGGTTAATATCATCTCAATCAGGCAAGTCACAGGATCGTGACCTTCAGCAAGGCACCAGTCTTGGAACACTTTCCAATTTTATGAGTTCTGGGCTCTAGTGCTCGGCGCCCTAGCAGACTGTAGTGTTTCTACTACTGCATCTGGTAAACCTCGTCTGAATAGATGGCTCCGTTCAACGGCCACACCCAGAGTTGGAGCTGAGCTGGGTTCGGGTGCCATAATAGTCCCCTCCGCTAGGCTCAGGAGGTCCTTGTGCAGCGGGTGCTGCCACGGCTGATCCGGCAACATGTCGGAGAGGAGAGCAAACCAGGGGTGTCTCGGCCATCTGGGTGCAACCAGCAAAACCTGTGCTCTCTCCACCCAGATCCTCTCTAATCTCAGGGGTAATAATGGTAGCAGAGGGAATGCATACAAGAGCCCCTGTGGCCAGGGGTGAGCTAGTCTGTCTACTCCCAGGGGGCCCCCATCTCTCTCCATGGAGAACCATAGGGGGCAGTGAGTGGACTCGGCTGTGGCAAAGAGGTTGACTCGTGCAAGTCGAAACCTCTCCCAAATTTGTTTCACCACTTGAGGATGCAGCCTCCACTCCGAGCTGTCTGGAGCACCTAGGGACAGGAGGTCTTCTGCCTTGTTGTCCACACCGGGGAGGTGAACTGCCCTGATGGAATGCAAGTTTCTGTGCATCCAAGAGAGGAATCTGTGCGTGGCGTGGTGAAGGCCCGGTGAGCACAGGCCTCCTTGGTGATTCATGTAGGCTACCACTGTGGTGTTGTCCGTCTGGACCCGCACATGTTTGTGTGCTAATTGCTGGTGAAAATGTGTTAACGCCAGGCTCACTGCTTGCAGCTCTTGCGCATTTATGTGCGCTTGCTGCCAATGTCCCTTCCACTGACCTCTTATTCCTCTCCTGTTCCAAACCGCTCCCCAGCCCAGGCTGGAGGCGTCTTTAGTGATCACTTCCCTTCTGTGAGGGGATCCGAGGGGAGATCTGAGGCGCAGCTTGCTGGGACGGAGCAACCACTCCAGTGTCTTCCGGCGTTGTCTGGACACTCGCAGCAGCCGGTACCGATCTCCGACCAGGTGCACCTTGAGCGTATTCACCCAGGCATGAAGCGGGCGCATTCTCAGTAGCCCTAGTGGAAGGATTCTCGAGGCGGCTGCCATCAGTCCCAACCCTTTGATATACTTTGACCTGTAGGAGATCGTCCTTTCTGAATAGGGAGAGCGTGGTCTCCAACGACCAAATCCTGTCTTCCGACAGTGAGGCAAGCTTGCTCACAGAGTTCAGTTTGATCCCCAGGAACACTGGACTGAGACGGTACAAAGTTGCTCTTCTGTTGATGCATTGAGAGCCCTAACTTTGCCACTTGATCTGTGACCTGTTTTGTGTGCGCCTATGCGCGTGGTTTTGACTGTGCGCAAACTAATCAATCGTCCAAATAGTTTAGTATCTGAATACCCCGCAGCCTGAGTGGAGCCAGTGCTGCATCCATGCACTTTGAAAATGTGGGGGGCGCCAGCGAGAGGCCAAATGGCAGCACGCAGAATTCGTACACATCGCCTTGAAAGGCGGTGCAGATATTTTCAGTGCGCGAGACGGATTGGGACATGAAAATAGGCATCTTGCTGGTCAATCGACGTGAACCAGTCGTCCAGTTGGACAGACTGGAGGATACGTTGTGCTGTCAACATGTTGAACTTCCTCTGAGGAACAAGTTGAGGACCCTGAGGTCCATAATTGGTCTGAAACCGCCGTCCCTCTTGGGCACCAGGACCTGGAGTAGAAGCTGGAGAACCAGTTACCCCTGGCCTGCGGTGGTCCCCTGCCGCTGGCCCTGCCTCTGCCTGCTTGCCTACTCTGGTGTGGAGGGCGGTGTTCAGACCCTCTTACACCAGCAGGCTGCGCATGCCACCTTGGGCGCTGACTGTAAGCCGGAAGGCATGAAAACTTCGAGGTGACCTCCGTGGCCTTGTGGGACCTCTCAGGCTCACATCAATGGTTGCCCCAAAAGTCTTCCCCGATGTAATGGGGGTATCCAGCAGCGCCACCTTCTAGGTCTCCATGATATTGGCTTGCGTCAGCCACAAATGCCGGAGAGCGGCCACCATCGCCGCCAACGACTTCCCTGATGCCTGACCTAACTCCCCCATTAGGTCAGTCATCACCTTAGCCACCGCCTATAGCTCCCCTGTGTCTGCCTCTGTAACACTGTCCTACAGCCTCTCCGCCAACTGGTTTTGGTAGAGTACCAGTATGGCCATGGTGTTCGCTGCTAGCACTGACAGCGTTGCATCGTGCCCATTGTCCAGCAAAGCTTGGACGGGCAGGTTTGGTCCTTATCCCCCTTGGCGAAGGTGGAACCTTGCACCAACACCGTGACCATATCCTCGATAGTGGAGAATGTGTCTAGGCCCACTTCTTGCAGAGACTTTGTGGTTCTGGGGGCTGAGGGTGCAGACACTGGGTTGGCCCAGGAGGAGCGCACCAAATCCAAGAAGTCTTGGCATAAGGGGAGGGCATGCTGTGGGTGCCCTTTCTGCTGGAGGAAGCAGTTTCCCTTTCCCTTCTGTTCCGCTGGCCAGGGGACTGCCTTAGCACCCGGAACTTCTTCCTCTGTGAAATAGTGGCAAGGGCGGCAAGGTGCTCCCCACTGTGGCCTGCCCAATGGAGGTGGCTGGGTCTGAGACATCCGACCTGGATGCCGTGAAGGACAGCTTGCCTGGGCTAGGGGGTCTAGGCAGAGGGGATGGGGAACAAGACTGTCATGGCTGGGGCTGCCCAATGATAGGGGGCAGCTGCCTGCCCTGAGATTTTAATAGGGTCTCCAGCATGGTTTGCTGAGCCCTTACAGTCTTTGCCAGCTCCATGAAGCACCGCTCATTCGAGCGACTGCAATGGTGATCATCTGTACCTGTGTGGGGAAGGGGAGTGGTGCCTGTGTGGTGACCATCTCTCCCCTGGTGAACATCCCCTCGAGTGATACCACCTCGGTGGTAACCATCTCACCTCCCCTGAGAGGTGTCTTTGTACCGTTGGTGTGGAAGGGGAGGGTGACCCAGTTGTGCAGGAGAGTTCCCTGGCCACTGTAGCAGGGGGGGTCCTGGAGGACCTCTGTGGTGGCTCTTGGACCATCGATCTCATTCTCCCATGGCTTGAGAAGAGAGACTCTGCTGGGGATAGGGCTGCTTTCTGTCACTTAGTTCTCCTTGAAAACTACCGACATGGAGAGCAGTCCAGCTCACCTGCCAGTGCTTTGGTCGCGTGTTCTAGCCCTATGCACCTGGAGCAGGATTGGTGTTCATCCTGCCCAGGCAGCTTCACCATGCACCGGTCACACTGGTGGAAACCAACAGAGAACCCAGTCGACTGGACCAACATACTTTGCAGGTGAAGCTGCTGTGCTTGGTAAAGCAGCCTGTAGACGCTTTCAAAATGATTCCCCAATGCCGAATCAGTTGGTGCCGGGATCGACGTCGAGACATGCACAGTCGGTGCCAAGTCAATCGGTGCCGTGGTCAGTGTCGATGGGTAGTGCGGTCAGTGCCGAGCTGTAGACGGCCCCGAAGGGGTTCTCCAGTGCCGAATCAATTGGTGCCTGGATCGGCATCGAGAGAAAGCGCTATCGGTGCCGAACAGCCGGTATTAAGTGGACCTGTTCCAAGGTCGGTGCCGATTGTACGCAAGGTCGGGGCTGAGCTGTAGGTGGCGCCGAAGATGTTTACACTGGCTCTGAGTCAATTCGGGCCGGGTGGGCACTGTTTCTCTCAGCCTCGCAAGTCAGCGGGAAAACCGTGGTCAGTGCCGGGGTTTGCAGCCAATTCAATCGGCGTGGTCGCCGGGGGCAAGAGTAGCCAAGCTAGGAAAGCCAGAGGCTTGAGAAGGGTGCTAGGCCCGAGCTGTTTTTTTTATTTTTTGGTCACTGTGACCGATTTAAATCGGCGTAGAGGATGACACCTCAAGCCTGCGGAGTCTCCTTACAGCACCACAAAAGCTCTCCACACGGTGCATCAACTACACAAGGCCTTGTGTAGTGACAAGAGTAATGGTCGCTCGCTAATCCCTTAAGAGGGGTTGAAACCAGCTCTAGTCAGAAAACTGACATGAGAATAAATGAGAATACTCTTAATATCGAGAATGTAATTTACCATGGATTTATTAAATTTAATTGGTTAAACCAAACAAATCAACCAAATTCGGTATGCGAAAGCAAAAGCTATCTACAACCTGTCTCAGTGAGGACGTCCCTCTTCAACAGGAGGTGGGAGGGACTTCCCCCTCACAGCAGGGCCCTATAGGGCAGCTTTTGTATATATGCCAAGTGACTGACAGTCAGAGAGACTCTACCCGTTCGATAATGGTTGTCATTCAAATTGAAAAGAAACTAGCAATTCAAAAATATAGGCTGTGGATATCCTCCCTCTTTAAACGGTACCTGGCAATAATGTCTTCACCCAAAACCAAGTCACATCTTCTATTAAAATGAATATTTCTGTTAATGCTTTAAATACACTGCATATATTAGAGCAGCACCCAAATGTTTAAAACAGGAAAATGACCGTGAGATCTACCTGTTGTTCTTATACATCAAGTAAGCTGGTATCGATAGAATATGACAAGTAATACGATCAGGTAGAGTTTGCAACTTTTTATAGAAACGCTGCTTCTATCGTATATTCTGCTTCCTACATCGTACTTGTGCAGATAGAAATGACCCCCTGGTATCTGAGTAGACCAAGTAGAGACTACACCCTTCTTAGGCTATTGCTTCTGTGATGTTAAAACTGCAGCACATCTTGCCCTTCTTCAGTCTAGCTGCAATAATGTTTGTGTGTGTGTGTGTGTAGATATTGTATATATAAAAAAAAAAAACTGAAAAAATGCTGTAAAACTGCAACACGATCAATATCATTCCATTTACAACGTTACAATTATACCACATGCTGCTGACTTGAAGTAGGTGCAAAAGAACCTTTTTGTACAGAGATATATTTTTTATGAAAGAATTTGTAAAATTATTAAATATGCTGTACTTTTTGATTAATGTAGGTATAAAATTGTTAAAATCAATGTTTTTACTATACAAAATGTAAATTTCCCATTAATGTAAAAAATAAATAAATATATTAATAGCTAGTTTTAAATTCTGATCCGATTGCAGATGTGAGTATATGAAAGTGGCCTGTAAAAAAAAAAAAAAGAAAAGGTACTCTTTTGGAATAAAATGTATTTCAATGCCACAATCTTTAAATTGAATTTAAAACTCAGATTAAATAGGTGATTATAGATTTCTGTCTGATTTGTTGAATCATTTTCTAACCTCACATTTTATAATAAAAAGTGATTAAAATGAAAAACAAAGCAATGCAGTCATTTTTCAGAAGGAACCAGCCAATCACAATTATTTGAAGCAGAGTATGATCAAACTGAGTAAGGCTTGCAAGTCAGGTAAGCAGAGCACACAATGGTATGTTTGCATGTGTGTGTGTCTTTCAGTTTATAGAGAATTACTGAATGTGAAGTAATTAAGAACAGCATTTTACTGAGTATCAGAATTTTGGTTGGTTTTCATTATGTATGATTATCTTGTACATGATTTAACTAATAATACTTACATGCATTTACACTACTGGGAATTGAGGATAGTGTAGGTTGTTGCTGGTGCAATAATGCACTTTGAGGCATAAGCTTTATTAATGCCAGTGACTCAATGCATTAATTTTAGGCTGCACTAAAATGACACGTGCCTGTTTAGTCACAAAAGGATGGTAAACTCAAGGACTAGTTTGGAGGTTAATCCACAACAGCATTCCTCTATTCTCTTTTACCAGCCCATTACTACTTTTTCATTATAGTTTGTATTTAAAGATAGAATCCTGGATTTCCTCACAATATTCATATTGCTTATTTAAAAAAAAAAAAAAAAAAAAAAAAATTCCCATGCGCTGTTGTGGCATTTTGCTTTCATCAGCTTTATTCCTTGAAACATTGTCTTTTCTGGTACTGCTTTATTCAATAGAGAAAGTTTTTGCGTGTTGCAAGACAGCAATTGTGCTGCTCGGAACTAAAACTAAGAACCTCATTTGCAATAAAGCTGACCTCGCAAATTAAAGCGCTTATGATACTATAAACCAGACTTGGATTACTTTCAGAATGGTGTAGCAACTTTGAAAACAACATTAAGTAAGTGGATTATTTAATATTGGATTCACTTGTGAGACATTTTTGCTTTAAAATACTGCCTTTGAAGTGAAAACAACTTTTTTGGTAGACCAGTAAAGTCCCAGTAAAATGTTAATTACCAATAGTTCTTACAAAGTAAATATTGTCTAATGACTAGGGGTGTACCCGAGTACAAGTACAAACGAGAATTTGTAACGAGTGTGTCTGTTTCCTTGTGTAAATAGTTTGTGTGCAAATGAAAGTTTGGCAGGGATGTGGTTAATTCTGTTTCTGCCAACAATCACAGGTGTGGCGATTCACCAATGAGTTAATTGAGTGCTAATTAGAGAGTGGCCATCTGCTTTTAGGTGGATGCAAATCTTTTGTTTGAGGAGAAGCGTGTTAGGTGAGTATAACTATCTGAAAAACAGTTTTGTTTGAAACTTAGTGCTAAAGGCGAGTGCCCATCCTACGCTTACTTGTTTTTGTTGTTTAATCTTTATTTTGGCACTCATGCCCAGTTGGTTTTTTTCCTGTGTTTTATTCTTTGTTAATAAATGTGCGCAACAACACTAACATCTTGGGCCACAGTGCTATCCTTTTACAAGTTGATATTGGATAACCTGGCTTTTTTCAAAGCTAGTTTGTGCATGTGCTCCACTATACAAATCATTTTATTTTTCAAAGAAAAAGAAAACTAGATTGAAATTTTTTAAGGTGTTTTTGTGTTGCATTTAAGACACTTGTGTTTTTTGAGAACAGCCATTTTGAAATGGAAGAACAGAGCGTACAACTGAAAATTCAAATAATTCCTTTGTTTGAAAAGTATAAAAGCTGACTGTAAACATTAGCTCTTTGCCCCTCTGATCGCTGCTCTTTATCTTTCAGGAAAAAGTTGTGTCATGGACAATAAGAAATTGACGATCACCAATATTAATTCCTTCAAATGAATCACTGTATCTTATTAAGATGGAAGGTGCCTCTGTAGCCAAAACAAAAAGAAAGGGGGACAGAGGGCAACCTTGTCTGATACTAAATCTTATATTAAATCTGGATGATGTACCTTTAGAAAGGTCAACTGAGCTATTGTTTCTTTGTATAGTATCCTAATATAATTCATAAATTGATTACCAAATTGAAAATATCAGCTTATTTTGCCTCCCCAGCGCATCAGCACACACAATGGCTGCGATGCTGGCTCCGGGAATAGTGTGGCAATTACAAATTTAAAATGAAAAATCTGGTGAGAGTTAGCCACATGTTTGTAAACTGTGAATTAAACTTAACATATATTATTAAATAATAAATATTATGTTGTATTAGAAACTGTTATTACATTTTAAACACAAATGTAATTGCAAATAAAAATAAATTGCAAGACAAATGATAAATTATTTCTGCTTATGTCATAACCCATATAAAAAATAATGCATGTATTGTATTTATTTCTCTTTCACTAATACTTGAAAATATATTGCAAGCACATATAGTAAGACTACCTATAATATAAGGTAGCCAGTGATTAAATGTAAACTTTGTAGCCTAAAGTTAACCTATTATTAAATAATATGAAAAACATGTTGTTAATATTACAATAACGTGTTTCCGATGTTTACCACATATAATGTAGCTTTTCCTAAAGACCCTGACAACATTAAGAGTGAAACAATTTACTAGACAGACTGGATACATCGGAATAACAGTCTGTTCTGAATAAAAGTTCACAGACAAAAAGTCGACGTCTTAACCTTGCCTTTAAGTTCTGAGATTCGTGCATGCATAGAAAGGCTCAAAAAGGCAAACGCTAACTTATTTCCCAGCTAACTCATTTCCTGTGACACCAGTATGTTCTCATAGTAAATTGAATGAAGATTTGACATGGTCTCCCATCACTGCAAGGTCTGCCTAGCCAATGAACCGTATCCACCACAAAGCCCAGCTTACTAATGTCTTCTGGCATAATCTTCATGATCAGGGCAATCATGTCTGCTTGGGTGTTTTTGTTCTCCTTTTCAGGATAAAAGGAAAACCGTAAATCCCACCTTCATCTATAGCGTTCCAAATCAGAACATCTTTCTTGTGTGGCTGTCATCCGATTCCCTAGAACACCCACTTTCTCAATTATTAACTTTCACTCCCAATCCCTTAATTTCTTCACAAAAAAAAAAATCACAACTTTGTGATAGATTTGTGATCAACGAGGAGTTTTGTTTAATTTGATTTTCAACACCGGCAAATCTGGATGCAAGGCTGTTAACTGCCGTCAGAATGTCAGCATTTGAGATAATGTTTGACTCAAACACTTCCCTGTCTTCCACTGCTGTTTTCATTTTTTTAGGAGCTGCTTATTTAGAAGGGGTTACAGGCAGTGACCGTCCAGCACACTCCATATCAGATGTACAGTATCCATCTTGGATTCTACTATACATTGCTGCCTGGGGAACTTTCCCTTTATTTTTCTTTGACGTTGTTTTCTATCATTTTTTGCACACCACATACATAAATGTAGTTAACGTATAATTTAAAGCAAAAATACTGCACAAACCCGTTTTTTATTTAAACAGTGCTTTATTGAATGAACATTGTTTTGAAGTGTTAAGCTTTTTTTAAAAAAATATTTTATTCATTAAAAAAAAAACATGCTAGCAACAGTAAATGGGTTTAAAATGTCACAAACACAAATATAAACTACAAAAATATGCAAACTTATCCCAAAAGTATTTCAACAAATACATCAGCCAATCAGAAGTTCTGAAAGAAATACGTGCTATAGCAAACATGTATTTTCCTTAAAGTAAGTTCTGTTGGCATGCTTTACTTTCAGGTAGTTTATACTTCCCAGGTCTTTCACAAGGAGAGTGAAATTGCCTGTGTGTTGTTGCAATTGATTTAAAAATACATCTTTACACACAAACAAGTTTATATTGGTATTTCTGCAGGTGTTTAACTTAAGAGTTTATTCAGCTATTTTTGATGCAGTGCACTGTTGCATTGACAAAAGCTGGTTGGATCTTATCACCCAGACTAACCAGACTGCCATTAGGATTTTAATTTGAATTGCATTGGTGATTAGACCAAGTTTTAATTACATTTTTTTTTTTAATCTGCAAAGCCTGGTGAACTGATGGTCTGGTTTAAAAGTATTTGAAATTTCAAGCAGAGATAACGAATATTCCTATTGCAAATCTCTTTTTTTATCCAGTCAATAAATGTAGGTAAAATCCCATTATCCTGCAATAATTGCTAAATTTTGCATTATCCGTAAAGAAGGAAAGCGACCTAACAAATTCAAATAATTACAGACTTATGTCACTGCTTCCATCAATGTCAAAAATTTGGGAAAAATGTATTCATAGACAATTGATTAATTTTTGTAAACCTTAATAGTATTGAGGATGATTGTCAATCAGGATTTAGAGTCCATAACACAGGAAAAGCAATTACAAAGGTTGCAAATTATATAGAACTAGCATTAGATAAAGCCCCCCCCCCCCTTGACTGGCAGCTGATGTGAATATTTTTATAACCTTTTACCACTGAAGGAATAACATTTAACTTGAATGTGCTGCTCTCGCATGAAGTACATAAAGCATTTCAGGTATCTCTGTGGAGTATAATAAACAAGGCGCTAAAAAAAATTGCATTCAGCTTTTCACATATTTTTAAGGTAGTTTCTAGGATTATTTCTGTGACAAATGATAGGCACTACCAACACAGTATATGTTGTCATGCAACCCTACTGAAAACACCACAATACCACAACCAGAAATAATTTCTTAGTAAGTTATACTTAAAACAGTATTCCGTTGCCTTTCTGATATCAAATTTGCCATGCTCCTTTTTTCATAGCATTACAATCATTACAAAATCAACCATCATTACAAAATCAATTATAGTAATCTGTTGTGTATCCGCCCATCATATATCCTCCCTAACCGTTTATCAGCCATGATCAAGCTTTTTAGCAACGTTAGTTTATTTTATTTATTATTGAACAGAGAAGATTAGTTCACAGATTGTATTATTGTATGTGCCCCGTGAGCTGCTCAGTGTGTTGACATGTAAATAAATCCTATTCACCTGTGGGGCGTATCAACTTCAACCTCCATCTTGATCTCCTGCCTGTGACTCAGCAGCGAATGCACGCACCCACACGGCAGATGTCTACTCTGTCACAAGCTGTATCTGTATCTTTCTAAACAAGGGATTCAGGGGAGCTCCCTAATAAAAGCTGAATCTCAAAACAATAATTGTGTGAATATATTAATTGTTACAGCTGTGTATAATGGGATTTAAAGCAGGATTCATTCATCCGACTTTTTACATATCCACCCATAACCTGGTCCCAACACAGTCGCGTACGCGATGTACTACTGTATTACAAAACCATGTCATATTTACCTTGAATTTGACCATTTTTAATTGTATATAAAAACGAATGAACACATGTTTAAAATCATGATTGTAGATACATTTTTTTTTTGTAATACAAAAACGTGTTTAAATTTTTGGGAGTTAGAATAAAAGAATGCTTAATGAAACAGAACTGCAAGTGGCATTGACTCTCTATGGGGACTTGTCATAGGCAGACGCACCCAGGAGTGAGTTTAAAAATGGTCAGTAATATTTAAGATCTCTGTCAAGCCCCCCAATTGTGATGGTGAGATTTGGGCGCGGGTGCAGGTGTGTGACTGTAACTGCATATGAACTTGCCTCGCGCACTGAATGCATGCCTGCCACAGGGCTCCCCTGGATCCTAATCCCTGCTAGGTACAGATGCAGGTTGCAGCAACCATACACCGGCCATGGCTTTTGCAGACAATAAAGGTTTGCTGAGATAATCGGGTTTTACTCGATATTTTATTTGTAAACACCAACTGTTTCAAGTGGTTGAGATATTTAAATATATCTGCTCAAATAAATCAATTTTGTTTTTAAATATTCTTCTAATAGTAATTGCACAATCAAATATTATTTGAAAATATTTAAACAATTTTTTGCAGAAAACAAACACTATTTGAAAATATTTCAATTTATGTAAGTTATATCTTCAACTGTTCCCAAATAGTTAATCAATAACCAAAAACTAAAACCTACAGTGTCTATAGAAAGTCTACACCCCCTTTAATTTTTTTCACATTTTGTTGTGTCAGTGCCTCAGAGTTTCATGCATTTAAATGAGGATTTACTCCACACTGTTAAGGGGAAAAAAAGTTTTTATTGAGAAAAAATTATATATTAAAAATACAAAACTGAAAGATCATTATTGGATAAATCTCCACCCCCCCTGAGTTAAAACTTGGTGGAAGTACCTTTGGCAGCAATTACAGTTGTGAGTCTGTTGAGATATGTCTCTACCAACTTTACACACCTAGATTTGGCAATATTTGACCATTCTTCTTTACAAAACTGTTCAAGCTCTGTCAAGTTCCTTGAGGAACGTTGATGGACAGCAATCTTTAAGTCATGCCACAGATGTTTGATTGGATTTAGGTTGGGGCTCTGACTGGGCCACTCAAGGACATTTACCTTTTTGTTCCTTAGCCACTCCAGTGTAGCTTTGGCTGTGTGCTTTGGGTCATTGTCATGCTGAAAGGTGAACTTCCATCCCAGTTTCAGCTTTCTTGAAGAGGGCACCAGTTTTTCCTCAAGGACTTCTCTGTACTTTGATCCATTCATTTTCCCTTCTATTCTGACAAGAGCCCCAATGAACTTGGCAGTATAGCTGTCAGTGATCTGCTCTGGGCTGATGTCTCTGGAAAGGTCACTTTCAATGTGTAGTAAACATAAAGTCGACAATCTCTCGACCAGTTGTGGATCGCATCCAGTTTCGTACATGTCGCATGGCAGAAAATGACATTTTACATGTAGCTGTACCAACAGGGAGGGCAAGTGCTAGTTTCAAAAGTTCAATAGTTTCACTGTATTCTAAAAATGAAAACATTTTGTAGTATTCTGGTGTAAATGAACAGTTTTGCTTACCAAAAAAAGCTTTCAGATACTCTGGTAATCGAGGCTGAGACGGCCCTGTTGAGGCAGTGCCAAGGTCAGAAAGACAGAAATTAGAGCCGGGGTTGTTAGACTCATTTGAAAACACACTGTGAGCCTCATCTGATGAGCATTCTTCCCACCAATCAGTGCCCAGCACACCGCTGCAAGAGGCAGCAAACAAAGTCTCAGAATCCAGCTCACTTGTTTCCTTGACTGGAATGTCTTCCTTGCCGTGCCTACATTCATGCCCGCTGTAGACATGGCTTTTACTAGCAGCTTTTTCCAAACCGGACTTTGTAGAGCTTGGGCCAAAAAATTGTGAATATCCATATTCTCGACTTTTAACTCTGCAACTGACATGAACCATACTACGTCAAGTCCATCTGCAGTTAAGTTTGCAGGCAGCTACGGTATATCATATACTATATGCATAGTCAGGTATGCTTGATGAAATTTACGAATTTAAGCTACTTCATTAGACATGATGTGTGATGGTCCGGGCAAATTATTTTGGGGTGGCTTAGCCTCCCCAAGCCTCTTATACGTGCTGCCCATGATCATATGCCCAAAAGGTATTCCACTTGTTATTGTCTCTTTATTTTTGTTTAGCTGATGACTTAGTGCCAATGGCAGTATAGCTGTCATTCTAAAAAAGAAGGCCAAGAGGGAAGGCCAACATCCTTACTAAAATTGATTTGATTACTTATATTTTATAAATGACAGACACACTGTGTATAAATATTGAAATAAAATGAGAGTTGTGGTCAGAAAAAAATACAATCTAAGGAGATAACTCAACGTCAAGATCTCTGGCTTCAAGAAATTAAAAATTTCAATGAAAATGTGACATATATATTTTCAAATGAAAAACCTGAACAGTGCTAAAAGAATGAGCCACTCAAGTACGTTGCTTTAGATAACAATAAAATACTGATTATAGAATGCAGGCAAGTGAAAATTAACCGAGAGGCAATCAAAGAAAAACTGCAGGGAATGTCGAATTTAAGCTATAAGGAAAATAAGAGCATTAAACCCAGTGTCTCTGACCTCTAGTTTGTAAAATGAAAATAATTCCTTGTGAAAATTAACAAGACATGAACATATCTGCATTATTAAAAAAAAAAAAAAAAAAAAAAAAAAAATCAATACCAATATGAGTATAATATTAGTATATGATGGTAATTATGTCACTGTGGTACCATAATGGAATAAGTACACACTTTATTCCCTGGGTACATGGTGAAGCACAAGGCAGAGTGCAGTTCCTTTAGCACCTGGGTAGTGAATTGATTTAGTGGAATGTGCACCCTGGAGTATGTTACTGTGCTTATAACTGGAAGAAAATATTACTACTGAAGTGCTTCTAACCTGTGTGCATTTGGAACTTAAATTGTGGGCTCTTGCCATGGCTGAACATATTGAGAATTAAAAAAAAAATGTAAAAATGAAATTGAATTCCTTATTTATTTAATATGATTCTATTTGCTTTTGAATGCTACGTAGTTTCATATCTTCTGATCTGTACCTATACAGTGTGCAATTCATTATTTCAAAACTAGTTTGGCCAATACAAAGGTATTGAGTTTAATTGGCTGTTGATGCCCTTAAAATTTGACCAATAAACATTTAACCTCCTGATACACACAGCTTTTCTCACAGCACAGAGCTGAAAAACATACAGGTAAGCAGAGACATCAATGATAAACATCAAAAGTATACATTTTTGATCTATATCAATTGGGAGGCAAATAACACTGATGCACTCACTGCTGATATAGTGAAACACACAGTGTGGGACCTCCATTTATGTAAAAACTAATGAGTCTCTTCATTATCTGGAACCATGCCTATAAAACACATTGATTGCATTTCTACAAATGCAATAATTTAAACTCTCCATTAGCAGATAACACCACCAGCAGAACTCCAAGCTCAGGTAACCTTAGGAGACAGGACTTTCATTTTTGACTAAACTAGCATACCAACCACCAAGACAAATAAACTGGAGCCTCTAGAAGAAAAACAAAAAGGATATAAATTAGCCAAATTAGGTATTAGGGGCAAACACAGAGTATTAAAAAAATGGACACTGCTACCTAAAATTTGAATTATCACCCATTGTAAAAGTTTCTAGGGAGAACCCATTTTTATGATTTTTTGTAATACTGTACTGTTAAGTTAGAAAAACAGATTTTACCCTTACATTATTTTTAAAATGTGTGTGATAATGCAGATAATATTTACTTTCTAGATGGGTGATACATTACTAAGAATTACTATTTGTAATATGCTTATGAATAGTATATATAATCATTGCATTACATAGTACAGTAGTCTGTCACGTATCCGACTGCGTTGGGACCAGAGTAAGGGTGGATATGTAAAACGTTGAATAAATTAATCCTGTTTTAAATACCATTATACACAGCTGTAACAGTCACTGTATTCACACAATCATTGTTTTGAGATTCAGCTTTTATTAGGGAGCGCACCTAAAAATGATTTGTTTTAGAAAGGTACAGGGTAGTGCTGTATACACTTACATTAGTTTTTCAGGTAATTTACACAATAGCAAATTGCATAGGTCTACAAGAAGAAAAAAAAAAAAACTGCAAGTAGTGCCTTTTTGCTTTAACAATATAACCCCCCTACCCCCTAGAAAAGTAGAAAACGGAAATTAAAATATAAATGAAATATGCAGTATGAGGCACCGTTAGGGACGTAATTCAAAGTGACACCTCATATACTACACAATGAAATTGCATGCGGTACACAGTGAAATCTCATATGCTACATAGTGAAAGTGCATATGTTGCACAGTGAAACTTCATGCACTTCATATTGAAATCGCATACACTACACAGTGAAATTGCATATAATTAAAATCTCTTCATTATATTTATTTTTTAAACAGCAGACACACAAGCACAGATCTGCTGAGGCTATTGTCTTGCTCAAACAAAATTAATAACATTTGTATCAAGTGATTTGTGATTACTACAGTTAATTAATTCTTAAAGGGAAATATTCAACATTACAGCAAAACAGTACACAGCAATTGTTACAGAATAGCTTAATTTAAAATTAATTATTTTGCAACAATACAACTACAGAAATGGAACCAATGAATCATTCTCATTTAACCCTCCTGAAGATTCAGGTCAAAGCATATATATATATATATATATATATATATATATATATATATATATATATATATATATATATATATATATATATGGGTGTGTGTGTGTGCTCTGACCCATCACTATGAGGGTTGTAACAGCCACAGAGCATAATAAATGTTGCGGTGACATCAGGCTGGATTGCAGGAAGAAAACAAAAGCAAGGTAACTACGGTTTAAAGGTGCAGCAAAAATAAATAAAATATTTAAACACAAATAAAAGGTTTAAACAAAAATAAATCAGGAACGATCAACTTTACTGTTCCTATATGTTTTTTTAGTTTTCAAATCAATCAATCAATCTCTCTCGCTATCTCGCTCTCTCTCTCGAACACCCCACCCGGAGTGCAGGGAGCTGCAGGTTTTTATTCAGGTGACTATCTCCCAATTAGCAACAAATTAATCACTTAATTAACTCGGGAGATGCCCACAAATTTATTAATTATTCCTGGTACAGGACAAGCTGCTACCTCGCTTCTGCCAGAACACACTCAAACAAAAACAACAAAACAAAGCTGCGCGTTGCAGTCATATATAAATACAACAACAGTAACCACGGCTTTCGCCGTCATTTATACAGCAAATAATAAATAAACAAACACAAAATAACACAGGGCAGTAGTATCTTTAATATAAGAGGGCAATGATTGTATTAGAGCGTTAATGTGGTAAATCAGCCTACTGAGATAATGTTATTAAATTTTTCGTCTAACCAGTTCCTGCCACTATTGGAAGCCCTGTTGGATTTATTATATCTGCATGTATAGGTAATATATGGACGTATAGGATTACTTTGTATCAAACCATCAAACTGATCTTTACTTACCAAGTATTCTGCAAACCTTTTTGTAAGATACCTTTAATTTATTTCAGGTGTATTTATTAAAATGCCATGTTGATTGTGTTGTGTGGGTAAAAGAAAAATAGAATTAAAAAACAGAATTTGTGAACACAAAGGTGCTAAATCATCAGTAGTAATAATAATAATAATAATAATAATAGATTGCCTGCTCCCCGCCCCCCACCCCCAATAGGGTTAGGTGCCTATGTTTAAACCAACTTAGTAAAAATTATATTAGGTAAAAATTATTTTAAAAAATGCATTAGGAATAAATTATTTATTTTTTGTGATGTTTTGTGAATAATAAATTCAATGGATTTGTTTTTCACAGTACAATATTTCAATATGAATGTAATAATTTTAACAGGATGTATATTAGAATAAATGTCCCTATTGAGAGGCTTGGTAGGCTCTTTTTATATCTTTGGCTGCTAAGTAAGATATTTACCCAGTTTATAAGTGATACAATCATTAGGTAAGTATGCTGTGAGTTTAGTCTTAAAAGCAACTGCAGTGGAGATTATGCATCATCTTAAATTTCTCATGCATTCATGGCCCAGCTGTTACATGAATGCAAGTTTATGATGCAATACCCAAATCTTCTGAGTGCACAGTAGTGATCAGAATTATTGGGACTACTTTGCTGGTTTGTGGTGCTGGGCCATTTGTCAATTATTACCAATTTTTCTTAAATTATTTAATAAACATCTTGATATTCCAGAATAGATTTGGTCTTTAAATATATGCAAATTACTTTATTGCGCATTGGAAGTAAATATGTAACATTTGGGAATGGCACTGTGCTTCTAGGATGTGTTTTTTTTTTTTTTTTTTATATAACGTATGCACATTGTTTTAGAGGGATCAATATCTAGTTATTCAGCAATGCCAAGAATTAAACAAGCATCAGATGGGAGTTAGAAGGGCAATAAACACCCCACTCCTTGTCGCTTATCATTCCTAGCAAACAATTAACATATTGGGATGTTTATCAAGTAAGTAGTCAACACATTTCCCACCTCCAGCACCATATACGAGAATGGGTGTCCCAATATTTCTGAACACCATTGCATACTCTCAATGGGTAATGTAGCATTTTGCAGCAGTTAAGTTAAATGGGTGATGTTTGTATATTTAATTGAAACTAAAATACATAATGTTAAACAATATGCAACACCCATGTCTCCCATAATTTGTTATTTTGGCACTGTCTATAATTGTTTTATATAATGGAAGATCTTTTTACATATGTTTTTAAATTGCTTCCATAAAGAAAATAGTGGACCCATTATCCAATGCAATTACCTTTTTTGTGCAGTGTGAATACTTCAGAAGCTAAAAATGGACAAATGATTACACTATGTAACACAATTTTTGTTCCTGGGTAGTAAGTGTTATTTCCTAAGTGCTTATGCCTCAAAAGTATAGAACATGGCTATTATTCCCCACAAACTTTGCTTTTGTGACCAGGACAGTGATATTTCAAAATATCGCTATTTCCAATGGGAAAATGGGAAAATGTGTGTCTTTTCGTTCACATAAAGTCAGAAAAAAACAACATATGGATCCAAATTAACATGTATTTATACTAAAGTAATACAAAGATGACTACAAAAGATTTAGAAGTGAGTAGTTTTCGAGATTTACAATTATACTGTATTTACAGTATAATTCAGTCTTCATTGCAAAACTAGTTAAGGGTGTTGTAGAGGCAAAGAAGATAATTCAAACCCAAAATAAAACTCAAATACATATTCAAACCCAACAAATATTCTGAGTCACAAGTAAATAGTGGCCAATGTTGCTCATTCAATACAAAATCAAATCAATTGACCTCTGCATAAATATTCTCTCTATATGTTTATTTAATGATTTCCTACCCCAGACCCTCTTTGCTGCCTGTGCAACAGTTCCTTCCACCATGGACAAAAAAACAATTCTCTCAGCTTTTATCTGAATCTATCCAATCTATCACCGTGTTATGCCATCCGACCTTTGGAACAGGTATGTGTAAACTTCAGTAATGTAATTTTCAATCACAGGTCTGTCATAGCAGAGAGATCAATATCTACAACTGGTCAAGTCAAAGGTGCTAAAGTGCTTAATCCCCACCTCCTGTCAACAATTTTCATTGCTGTACTTGCACATCATCCCCTCACCAAGTCATCCAACTGATTGAATATTGTTCTTGCAATGCTTATAAAGATGTAAAACAGTATTGACTTTACCACTATGTGACTTATAGCTGTTTCATATAATTACATACTATGTAACAATTAATCTGAATGCTATTGACCACCCTACACCTCAGTAACTACACATTACCTGTATTTAATCTCAGTTTACAAAAGAATAAGGGTTAACATGTTCAGTAATATTTTCCACTTTGACACAATGCAATCTCAAAAATCTTAACACACAGAGCCTTTTGACGTTGTTGTTTTTAGCATTTGGAACCCATCTGTACCATCTATACACTCAATGTAAAGAGTGTATAATAAAATGGAAGAAATATATGAATGGGAATTAAAAGAAAAAGTAAAGTCATAACAGGATGTATTTAGTAGGATATAGCTTTGCGATACATTGTGTCTTCTAAATAATGTTCTTGTATATAGCATGTTGAAATTAATTTTCTATTTTATTAGTGTTGAATTCATCTATAAACTATGTTGACTAAATCAGGGAAGGGATTTAAATGCACAGCCAATGAATACTAATTCATGTGCTTGCTTTATATTATGATATTACTGTAAACCTTGTACTGAAATCTACCTGTAAAGATATGTTATTATTTTTTGGAGAGAGAGGAGATGGGGTATGGGAAGAAAGCAGGGGTGTATCATGGGCTTTTAGGTCTTAACATTTTCCCTGTTGGTTTTCTTATTTTCCAAAATTCTTAATTTAATATTATATATATATATATATATATATATATATATATATATATATATATATATATATATATATAATATATATATTATATATTATATATATATATATATATATATATAGGATATATATATTCCTTATATAAGCAGGCATCTCCTGAGGAAGCCTGTCCAAGTTATGCTAGATATTATTTTTAATTATTGCATGCTGTTTTCCATATATTCCTTTTATATGGCTTGGTTCATGCCTGTGGCTTTGTTATACTGAACCCTGGCTGAATTCCTCAAAGATACTGACCCAAATAAAAATGTAAACCTAAATGTTAATTAAAACATCCATATAAACAAGCAAACTTGTATCACTCTACAAAATGTAACAAAGTCTTTCAAGAAATAAGGTCTCTATCCACTATGATAATGTGCTGTGAATATTATAGTTTTGGACATTACTGAGTTCAATAACCAATTAAAGTCTTATCTTACAAACCACATACAGGGTGTTATTCAGAACTGTTTTAAGGAATATTTAGTTCAGGGCTGTTTTTTAAAGCCCATTTTGATTAAATACATCCAGTTTTAAGTTAATTCAACATTTTCTCAAATGTTTTAGAGATGATTCTCATTTTTCATAGCAAAGACAATGTTTATAAACATTGCTTAAAAGAGTTCTTCAAGTTTTGTCAATAGAGCCACTGTTTGCAAAGGCAAGTAGGAGTATTGTTACAATTCCATTCCTAATTATCATAATGCTTATAGTGGGCCCCCTGGATAAGAGTCTCTGAAATACATCCATTTACTTTATCTTGAACATCTACCGAATCCATCCTTTTTTCACTACATCTTCCACCCAACTACTGATCCAAGCTTGTACTCTCCTTGCTGGTATCCCTGCTGCAGCTATCCGCCGCTTCAGCTCATGAAAAATTATGTTGCTCATGTTGTATTATCCCAAACTCACTGCCCTCATGGTACACTGCTTTGAACTCTCCACTGGCTACCAATCTCTGCTCACATTCAACTCAAGACCCTTGTTCTTGCCTACCGCTCTCTTCACCACACCGCCCCTCCTACCTCCAACCCCTCGTACCCTCTTACCCTTTGCACTACTCCTCTACTGGCCGACTGGCCATGCCTTCCCTCCACTCTCCATCCTCCAGTGCCTGCACTTTCTCTTCTCTAGCCCCTCTGGGATGGAACCAATTACCGGAAAACTCTAGGACTGCTCTGTCTTGCACCACCTTCTACCGTCCCCTCAAGATCCATCTTTAGACTGCACTTGTACTCCTATTAAGCACAGGACTTGCTTGACCTATGCACCACGTTACTGGATCCTCAGCTAATGCACTATCCTTGCTCTATTGCATTGCTATGTCACTGTACAGTGCCTATAGTAAGTATTCACCCCCCTTGGATGTTTTCACAGTTTGCTGTGTTACAAGCTGAAATCTTGATGTATTTAAATGGTATTTTATTTCCTTTGATTTACAGAATGTACTCAACACTTTGAAGAGGCAAGAGAATTTTAATTGTGATATAACAATGAAAAATAAAAAAAAAACAGAAATGTCTTGGTTAGATAAGTATTCACCCCCTGAGTCAATACTTGGTAGAACCACATTTGGCAGCAATTACAGCTGTGAGTCTTTTGGATTAAATCTCTACCAGGTTTGCACATCTGGATTGTGCAATATTCGCCATTCATCTTGGCAAAATTGTTCAAGCTCTGTCAAGTTGGATGGGGATCATTGGTGGACAACAATCTCTAAGTCTTGCCACAGATTTTCAATCGAATTCAATTCCGGGCTTTGACTGGGCCACTCTAGGACATTCACTTTCTTGTTTTTAAGCCACTCCAGTGTCGCTTTGGCTGTGTGCTTAGGGTCATTGTCCTGCTGAAAGGTGAATCTCCATCCCAGTCTTAGGTCTTTTGCAGACTGAAGCAGGTTTTCCTCAAGGATTTGCCTGTATTTTGCTCGAAGGGATATTAAATTTCTTTGGAATCTTTATATACCCCTCCCCTGATCTATGCCTTTCCACTTTATCCTGGAGTTGTTTTGAAAGCTCCTTGGTCTTGGTGGTAGTATTTTTGCTTTGAATGCACTACCCAACTGTGGGACCTTACAAAATCAAGTGTATTTAATATGAAATCATGTGAACCACTTTTTTTTGCACACAGATGGACTCCATTTAACTTATTTTGTGAATTGTGAAGGCAATTGCTTGCACCTGAGCTTATTTAGGAGTGCCATAGCAAAGGGGGTGAATACTTATCTAATGAAGACCTTTTCAGGTTTTTATTTTGAATTGATTTTTATCCCCCACCCCCCAGAAGCCACTATGAGTCTCATTTTCAAACTGCTTGAATTCTTTGACCTGGACCCAGGCCTCCCATTTGAATGTTGCTTGTTACAGCGATGGGTTTGTTTCCATTTCCTTGAACAGAAGTGCCTGTGGCATTTTTGTATCGTAGAGTAATTGTTTCTTGAGCAGGCATACTGACAGATGCTTGTGGTATATTGTTAAAACTACTGTTGTTTACACTTTATGACACAGGAGCAGCTGGACTTACATTTTCTGACACTGGGTTAGTCATTTATATTTTCCACCATGTAATATCAGCTGTGGTAACATGTGAGTTTCTAATAATTGCTTTGCTGGTAGGATGAACTGTTCTTACATTTGTATTTGTATCAAGAACAAAAACTTTTTTTTTTTCATTATTATAGTTTTTTTCTAGTAGGTTTTTTTGTATGTGTGCTTTAATAATGTACTGTCTCACACCATCACAGAACAGTACATCATGTGTGAAATGCAGTGGCTGAGTAAAAAAGACACACAAATAGAGAATGCTTCTAAATAAAAAGAAAATACAGCTTCAGGGGTGATATATACTTGGTAAGAGAATGTTTAAACACTTCAGTTGGAAATATGAATTTTCTCATCATACCAAATAGCTAATTAATTGAGGAAACACAATAGAAATTTTAAAAAGGAGATCAACTTGCAGATGTTTGAGCACTCGACAGAATTCAGGTGATACTCATAGTTAACTACAAGCTGGCATGGGCCTGCCATGGTCATATTTTATTGCATGAATGTTTTCCTCGTGTTTTACTCTGTGCCAGTTACAAAATGAAGTATTCTATGCATCCATACCTGATACTAAGGCATCTACTGTATACTATATGTTGTTGTTTGTGTTCAAAATATGTTGTGATAGAAAATTGTCACTGTTCAAAACAAGCAAAAGCTTACCCAGAAGATGGGTTAAAGGGTTATTTAAATCTAATACATTGTTTTAATTATTGTTATTAAGAATGTATTTTTGTACAAAACATACACAGTACATAGTTATATCAGAGTGTTGATATAAAATTAGTAAAAGGTTACAAATAATTAATGGGTGGGGTTGTACCGCTTATATAATTGCAGTGGTTTAGTGGAGGGGTAAATGAGGTGCTCAGTTTCTGTGCTTGTCAGGAGTGGTGACTTATGTAGTTCAAACATTTTAACTGTTAGGATCATTTAGAGAGCTTACATGTTCCAAAGCCAGTATGACACAGTAATCTTAGTCTCAATGGTAGTATTAGAGGAGAGGAAAGTGAAACTGATAGCTTGTACCTCTGTGTCTGAAGTGATTTGCCTGCAATTTGAATTCTGTGAAGCTATGCTAAGAAATGTTTGTATGCTGTGCTACAGAGTATGCATTCTATTTATTTACTTATAATCCGGTTGACGTTATTGACGTGGTGGAGAGCAGGTTGCAGGCTTTCCCACTCCTTCACACATGTATAGCTGACAGGGATCTGTAAATTCTGTGACATAGGCAGATCTCAAGAAATAAAAATTGGGGGACTTGAAGTCTACTGTTAGGCAATTATCATTGGCAAGTCATGAATAACTGCAAGTGTGAATCACCTCTTTCTTATTGGTCTGGGACTCACTTTCTTTTTATTTTGTGTCCTCATTAATATGATCAGTAGATGTTTTACTTGTATGAAAGAATACATAAACACATAAGCAAACCGCTTTCAACTCTTTTTTTTTTTTTTCCCCAGACATGGATATCCTTATTTATTTATTTTAGCCAAGTTACCTGCCGTTAAAATGCCTACTGTATAATGAATCCTTTGACAACTTTGAAGGATAGTTACTGAAAACAAAATCAACAATTTCCACATTAACTTGTAAACCTTTAACATGAACTGAGTAATGTCATGGTTATGGTTTTATATACTGGATTCTGACACGTCAACGCCCCTGTTTGAATGATCGCCCCACCCCAACTTTTGGCTGAAAGACAAATTGTCACCATTAATTTCCGGTTTTTAATAACTATAAGCAAATAATGCCTGAGGGGAAATATCACGGATGAGATGAATAGAAAAAAACTGCCTAGAAGTAGTAGCTCTGTGATCAATTGAATGATTCAGGGTTAGGGTAAGGGTTATCGTCTGCTCAGATAACGAAGATGTGGAGTTCGGTGGGTTCAGATCAGATGATACAGACTCCACAGTCTGATTGATTACGCTTTCCTGTTAGGCAACAATCCATATTTTCGATTTTTCTTTTCTTTTTTTTTCTTTTTTTGACACTGAAACAGCTTCTAACTCAGACATTTTGTATATTCAGCATTTAAATACTATAGTGCACCTTTGGATGCTACATTAATTTATTATTTTGTGTTGTCTTTACACACTGGACTCATGCTTACAGGGATTATGTAAAGCCATTTATTTTAGTGGACTGTAAATTTCACATGTTTTTAAATATATATTTTTTTTAAATGTAGCAACTTTTATTTTAGCATTTTTCACCTACAAGTGTTTTCATGATGTGGTTTTGCACTGGACACTGAAGCTTTAAAGTTGAATGTTTGTTTTGTGAAAAAATTTGAAATGACAAAACAGTGGACATACTGCAGCAGCTCTGAATTGTATTTCACCAGTCATTAAATGTTAACTGCACTTCTTGATTCTTTAGCGTGATTGTGTGCTGTGCTCTACCTTTTGAATTTTAAGCAACCCTTATTGTAAACGTAATGTAGCTACCTAATGTTAAAAATACTCCCTCTGCAATAATGCCTGTAATTTCACTCCTGCCTGAGTCTCTTGACACAGGGATGGTACCGACAGACTGGAAAATTGCAAATGTAATACCAATCCACAAAAAGGGAAACAAAACTGAACCAGGTAACTACAGACCAGTAAGCCTGACTTCTATTATATGCAAACTTATGGAAACTATAATAAGATCCAAAATGGAAAATTACCTATATGGTAACAGGGTCCTGGGAGACAGTCAACATGGTTTTAGGAATGGGAGATTGTGTCTAACTAACTTGCTTGATTCTTTTGAGGATGCAACATCGATAATGGATAATTGCAAAGCATATGACTTGGTTTATTATGATTTCCAGAAAACTTTTGACAAAGTCCCACACAAAAGATTAATTCTCAAACTGAATGCAGTAGGGATTCAAGGAAACACATGTACATGGATTAGGGAGTTGTTAACATGTAGAAAACATGAGCAACATTTAGATTCTGGTATAGTAAACAAACTTGTTAAATTTGCAGTCGACACAAAAGTAGGAGGAGTGGCAAACACTGTTGCAGCAGCAAAGGTCATTCAAAATGATCTAGACAAGATTCAGAACTGGGTAGACACATGGCAAATGACATTTAATATAGAAAAGTGTAAGGTACTGCATGCAGGAAATAAAAGTGTGCATTATAAATATCATATGGGAGATACTGAAATTGGAGAAGGATTCTATGAAAAAGACCTAGGAGTTTTTGTTGACTCAGAAATGTCTTCATCTAGACAATGTGGGGAAGCTACAAAAAAGGCCAACAAGATGCTCGGATACATTGTGAAAAGTGTTGAATTTAAATCAAGGGAAGTAATGTTAAAACTGTACAATGCATTAATAAGACCTCATCTTGAACATTGTGTTCAGTTCTGGTCACCTCGCTATAAAAAAGATATTGCTGCTCTAGAAAGAGTGCAAAGAAGAGCGACCAGAATTATTCCAGGTTTAAAAGGCAAGTCATATGCAGACAGGCTAAAAGAATTGAATCTGTTCAGTCTTGAACAAAGAAGACTACGCAGCAACCTAATTCAAGCATTCAAAATACTAAAAGGTATTGACAATGTCGACCCAAGGGACTTTTTCGACCTGAAAAAAGAAAAAAAGACCAGGTGTCACAAATGGAGATTAGACAGAGGGGCATTCAGAACAGAAAATAGGAGGCACTTTTTTACACAGAGAATTGTGAGGGTCTGGAATCAACTCCCCAGTAATGCTGTTGAAGCTGACACCCTGGGAAGCTGCTTGATGAGATTCTGGGATCAATAAGCTACTAACAACCAAACGAGCAAGATGGGCCAAATGGCCTCCTCTCATTTGTAACCTTTCTTATGTTCTTATCTTCTTATGTTCAACGCCCCTGTCCACTTTTGCCTTAACAACAACTTTATGCCCCTGGGCATTGAATCGGCAGAATCCAGTAAACAAGTGTTTATTTGAAAAATCTATAAAAATGAACGTATGTATAATGTCAAAACACACAAGTAAAACCTTAAGAAACCACTTATGAGCCCAAATGGTAGTTTCAGTGTTGCAATTTAGGCAAATTCAATCTGAGTTTGACATCACTGAACAGCCTATGTACACTTTATTACACTACAATAATGGTTAATGTGCCTCAGTAGTGCTGCGTGCTTAGCATTGTGAAACAAGCACCCAAGTTGGCAGGGAAACAATTCACTAGCTTATTTAAAAAGCTGAAACAACTGGTAGTGTTAGTGATACACCAATGGAAAGTCAGTCACCTTGGTGTGGCTGTAATGGTGAAACACTACATGAAATGCACTTTGAAGAAGGTAGCACTTTGAAAATCCACCTTCAGTTAATGTGGACCACTATTTCAATGCACTAGTGATGGCAAAAACTGAGAACCTTTCTCTGTCCGAAAGTCAGTTGTTTGTTGTTAAACTTTCTAAAACTTAATTTTAATCAAAAACAAACAAATAGTCCAGTATTTTAAACTGTTCATGGTGAACAAGACATTTCTGACTGAAGTATATTAAGAAACCCACTGTAAAATGTGCTTCACTCTGTGTTTAATTATAGTAATTAAAGCAAATAATCTGGAGCAGGTACACTAACCATATTAATAATCCGGTATTATTAAATTGATTTATAAAATGGGTTAAGAAATATTTGCATCTTGATTGACTACTGCATGTCCTGAGCTATTGCCTTATTACAGCATAACGAATGGCCAACCATTTGGAATTTTTTAATTTTAAAATGTAACTGGAAGCCATTTTTTTCTCAGCATCAAAAAAAAATGGCAGTCTTCCCCCAAGTAAATTTCTATTTATTTGCTGAACCCAGCATTTATGCATTCTTGGAGGATGAAGACATTGACATTTCAAAACCACATCCACCTATAAAAAAAGAGAAAAAAAATGAATCAGTGAGTACAAGACTCTCTCCCTCAGTGCCACTGATATTGACAGAATAGAAACCAACAAGGAAAAACTAAATACAAAAAAGCTAACCGTTTGGGCTGCCTCGGTTTTTAATAATTGGGCAACACAAAAAAAAAAAAAGTTGACATTGACTGAAAAACTTCTGAGACTGAAATAATCTCAGTATTAACCATTCAAGGACCGTGATCGTGTAAACACAATCATACTGAGGTGTCAGTCTGGGCCCATGATTGGGTAAACATGATAAAAAACACACTTAATTTATTTTATTTACTGGACCACCATACTTTGCAGTACAGCTTGTTAATATATATTATAAACCTGTGTGGATAAATCCTGCTCTTTGATTAGTCAGCCATACTTTAATCCACACAACCGTTCAACAGACACATCACCTTTGATTCAAATTCCTCCGCCACTTACCTGTCCTAATTCCATTGTTGTAATCAAGTCACAAAAATTGGGACGAGTTGAGTCGAGTCGAGTCTTTGACGTGCAAAGCTCGAGTCGAGTCGAGTCGAGTCACAGGGGGGTAAGTCTCAAGTCGAGTCTTTGATGTGCCAAGCTCAAGTCGAGTTGAGTAGAATCACAGAGTTTGCTCGAGTTGAGTCAAGTCGAGTCACTTATCTAGTTTGAGACATTTAACAGGAGATTATCAATCTACAAGTAAAAATACAAAATTGAGATGCACAATAATGTGCTCATATTTGCCCCACTGATGTTCACCATTAAAGATCCAAGGTTTCTGCCTTGTGTTTTGTCTCCATTTCAGTGAATTCACGATTCCTTGGCTTATATATAAGTATTTGACTTATAGTTATATTTGACCATTTATTCTGTCTTATATGTTTAATATGTATGTTTTTACAACATTTATACATATCATGAAACAAAGGGATATAAGGAGATACTGTTACAAGAACTAGTTTTTCCTTATCACTGATAATAATGGAATGAAGAACTATTATTTTATTTATATTTATTTTGAAAAAATAAATCAAGAGTAGTGCCAATTATTGATTACAAAGACCCTAAGAATAAATGTTTATTATGACATTGCAATCACTCCGGTGAAACTAGTCTTGTAATTTGCCCAAACACCAATATTTTTCAACAAAACTTACAGGGAGTATTGTAATGTCCCTCAAGTCATAGAATATCTAGTTTTTACACATGTATCTCTCAGCAGAAGCCTGTGGCCTCGTGCCTGGTCCCTGGATGTGTGGTTATCCCAGCATAGCAAACACCCTGTCGTGTCTTACAACTTACACATTCAATGTAGGATACTGTAATGTTAATGTAATTAAGAGCAGCAACCGAATGGTTGCACCATAATTTCAGTAAGAAGCAATGAAACTATCAAATGGATGAGATCATATTAACACATTCGGGTTCATTGGCTAAACGTAATTATTTTCTAAAACATCAAGACCTAAAAATACAGTTTTTGCAAACAGACATTCCCATTGATTCCAATGCAAACAAAAAAAAACCCTGCAAATACAAGTACCTGCATTTCTTTATTTATGTATTACCGATCTCAACATCAAAACCATAAGGTTATAAGGTTTATTGACCAAATCTCATTCACCAAGAACAGTTTAAAATATTAGATTTTATTTATTTATTTTTATTAATATTAGGCTTTGATTAAGATTAGTTTAACATAGAGCTTTCTGGGGAGAAATGTACTGATTTATTTATTTATTTATTTTTTTTAATATAGATTGTGCATTTACTGAATTGACTTTGATTTAATTTCTTGTTTGATCAAAATATAACACGTAATAATTTGATATTGAACATCGTCTTCTGTAACAAGATGACCTTCAGTATGTCACAGTTGTTTGTGAAATATTGTATTTCAGTAATAATCAGTGACAGGCCAGTTAATTATGATCCGGAGCATCGCTCTACATACTTTGTCATTTTTATAGCTGTATTTATTTATTTAGCAAACGGGGTTATTGTGCTTATTGCCCTTTTTTTGGTGGATGAAATGTCACTATATTTAACAACCTAAACTGCTCAGGAGAAGGCCCTTTTATATCCTAAGAAACAGGGTCAGCTGTACATATTACCTTATAATGTATGTCAAAGCCTTTTTTCCTCAGGAACGCTTTAGCAGTCACAGTTTAATGGAGTCTTTTATTCCACACGATTTTCAAAGCATAAAAGGTAACTGCAAAAAAGCAATGACTTTTTCCTTGGCTTTAAAAACGGAACTGATTGTTTTTTTAATACAAGGTTCTGACAGGTTTGACAGGTTTTGATCACTAAACCGATTGGCCACGCTCCCGAGACATTCAATTTTGAGATGGTCCACGTCGTAATAGACAGTTGGAGGCACAAAGGTCAACAAGAATACTGAAGTACCGCTAAAACAAGAAGCTCTCAATATATGCTTTTTTTGGATTCACACACTATACAGTATATTTCTGTAAGTGAGCTGGGAGTGTTGTTCTTAAAATTTTCATTACCCAAGTTAAAAAAAAAAAAAAAGTTGCATATATTTTTTACAAATATGCAAAATGATAAACTAGAATGTACTTATATGTGAGATAAAAATAATAATCATAAAAAAACATGCTGCTGCACTTCTGTTGTTTCCATTGGTGACCGATATATAGTATTCTAATTTCCTTTCATGTGTCTACAAATATAATCACTAGTTATAAGGAAATAATGCAGTGAAGGTATTAGATATAGCATAGAGGGTTTTATTACATCTTTAAGAAATTGGAAAATCCTTCATTCCAAACTCAGGTTGCAAGTTTAAACAATTATGCAAGGCTGGACAGACAAATACACTGCAGGAAACTGTAATTAAGAATTTGTTGTCTTTATTGAATTCATATTTGCAGTTTCATAGAGGGCACAATATAGCAGGTTTGACCCTGGAACCCTGGGCACTACTTCAAGAAAACAGACATTTCTACTGAATGTTAACTTTCATCAGACTGTCTCAGTGGAGCATGTGACCTTTACTACTATTCATCATAGTGGTGGTTTGAATGGTTGAAAACAAGTAGTTCCCAAAATACAAAATGGTCCTATCCCTTTTGACGTAACTAGTAACTGATTGTCAGTAGCAAATCAACTCAGTCTATTAGGTGTTGTAAATGATTTGTTTTTGCAGAAAGCTACACATTTAATGTACTTTTTTATATGCTCTATTATGTTTAATTTAATTTGGAGAAACTATACTTCAGTAAATGTAACAGCTGTAGAGGAAGCAAGTAATAATGTATTAATGTAACTGTGCTCCTGGCAGCAAAATGCATTTTCTGATTAAAACTGATTAGCAAACTCATCTGGAAACTGTGGCAGAGAACTGCTAACAAGGAATACATTTTACTTTTTCCAGAGACAGAGTCATAGGCGACTGCATGCCTTACGAGATTAGAGCTGACAAGTGTGAGACAGTGATCCTAATTTTGAATTTCAGTCACTGATGTAGTGTTTGACCCATTCAGTCCCTCAATGCAAAACTGAACAGGACCCAAACATATCAGTTTGAATATCCAACAAAAACTTCAAATGTGCAAATATAGTTCATTTTCTGTATCAATTAATGTTGGTTTTACTGTCAAATATGACAGCATCACTTGAGGGGGAAAAAAAAAAAAAACACAATTTATCACATCCGCACTTTTCATCTGTAACGTGATAAACATTTACAGTGCAGACTATTTTGTATTATTTATAATAACTTTGCCAAATAGAAAGCAAATACCAGTGTTTCCAAAGTCTTTTAATTGTGTGCATCCAAAGATATTCAAATTAAGTTTTACAAATGAAACCTATTGTTGTTATTCTGTCCTAAACAGTCAGTTCCAAACTGTTGTAAAAAAATATACCTTAAATAAACGGGGGGGGGGGGGGGGGGGGGGAATGAGTGTGTTAACTGATTATTCTGCCTTTTACTGTGACTGTGGTGCCATTCAGTGAGCGGAAACTGTAAATGGTAATATCTTTAGCTGAATCTCCCGACAGAATGAGTAGAGTTTAAAAAAAGGTTGAAAACCCCTGCGGAGGTCAGTGCTATCTTGTAGCATATAACACGTTAGCCTACTACATTAAAGAAAAAAGTATTTAACACTAGAACTGCTGCAGCAGTCATTTGACAGTTTGAGGTTTTCAAATTTAAATTACTCTGCATGTTTGAAAGTTATGTGGTTGTCCATTTATGACTTCGAAATACATGTATTAAATACCCTGACAGGGTTTGAAAGGCAGGGTCATGAAAATAAGAAAGTTATAGTCCCGCCCACCTAGAACCAGGTCTTTTGCTTTTTAAGTAAAAAGGCCTGTTATTTATAGCAGCATTTATTTTGTATATCAGCCGCAGAGTTCATGTGCACTGGACAGGTCAACAGACTGAGCATGTGTCTGGAGTTATTAGGGGACACGCACCAGCAGGTAACAAGCTTGAAGGAAGCCAAGCACACGCACAATGTTAAGCTATGGGGAGGTTTTCCTCATGGAAAGTAAATATAATCAAATCCTGGATTTCAAGTTGGTGAAATTAACAAACAATCGTTAGATGGGTTTTTCTTAAATTAAGGTATCATATGCATAGGGAATTCATGGTAAATCTGTACTTTTTTGTTCAAAAAAGATGAGTCATTTCAGGGGTTTAATCTAGATGGTAAAATCTAATAGGATCTGAAGGGTGTTGAGGAGCAGGTGTACAGCTGACACCAAATTCTATGTAAACTTACTAGCTGAAACAAAATTGTGAGTGACTTGCTACAGGGAAACTCAGTGCTGGCTAGGATTAATATAATCTTATTTCCTTAATTTTTTTCTGGTTATTGGAGTTTGTTTGTTTTGTTTAATCAGTTCTAACAAACCATTATGTCAGGTTTCGTTTATTAACATTAGTTTGTCTGTTACTTTATTATTATAGTTTATTAACATACACTTGCCTATTGCCTTTCTCTTACTTATTCTGTTAATTTCTTATGTTTATGCACATGAGTCATGACAAGTAATTAATATTTATTTATTTATTGTGTTTGGTGGTCAACTCTGTCTTAAAGAACATTTCGGCTTGAACAGATTCCTTCCCGATGGATGTTCTCTTAGCCGGAGACTACTGTACCCACATACCCCCTACAGTTGAAGCTCATTTTTTTGTTGGTACAGAATGACTGAAGGGGAATCTAAAATCATACAAACACAATTCAAGGTTCAGATGTACACTACTAGTAGTCGTCATGGTAGTATGTATCTATTTTAATGTTATTTTAACAACAAGCTTGAATCCTTCAAATAGAGTAAGAATGGAAAAAATATAACTGAGCTTATTTATTAGGGGTATATAGAGCTGCAACTAGTGTGGTGTCAACTGCAGAAGACAGGACCAGACAAGGCACACAAAGAGAATGACAGAAGGTCAGAGGTCTAGCTAATTGGGTGACGGCTTTTTCATCATATGATAGAACTACAGCTTTTGTCCAGTCTTCGCTGAAATGTAAGCCTCTGACTTCTCCAAATCCTATAAATAAAGCATACCAAACCTTTAACTTCACCCTTTCTTGGTGTGAAGCAGCCAAACATGGTGAAAAACAGATTGTGAACTGTCTCAAAAAGACCCCATTGCCAGCTCAAGCTGAAACAACAAGCCACAAACCTTGGATATTAATGAAACACATCATATTTTTGTATTCAAAAGTTCTGAAACATTTTCAATGTATTCATTTTTATTGTAACATTTTTCTGCAACTTGTAGTAATAGTAATTAAAAGAAACATTCTCTTTGATTAGGCAATGCTTAGAATAACTAGAATAGAATAACTAATACATGTTCTCTCAATGAAAATGGCCTTTAAAAAACAGTACTCAGCAAAACATTCCTTAAAACAGTTATTCAGTTAATCTTTGAAAGAAAATTCCTTCTAAAGAGCGAAGTCTGTAATTGGAGGATTTAACTAATCAAATTGTGCTTGTCAAAGTAAGTACTGAATACGTTTATTAGCCACCCACCCTAAATTGTGCATGTTTGTGTTAAATTAAACTTAAACTTACACCCCCCCCCCCCCCCCCCCCCCCCCCCCATACTCTCACAGACAACGACTTCAAATCGTCAAGGTGAAAATAGTTGACTAGTCTATTTACTGTAAAAAAAATATGAATCAATCATAATGTCTAGTGCTCTTTCTGTACTTACAACAGATCCTTCAATTATCAGAATATCTGAATTGACTTCCTTTTATTTTTGTCATATTTAATATCTCCAGAGATTGAGATTGCAGTGGAAAATGGAGTGAGATGTGGGTCGGATTGTTAAACTGTATCATATAATGGCAGGATGGCATGTACCCAGTCCATATGTATAATTACTAAAATAAACTAAATAAATTAAAAGACAAACATTTCGACGAAGTCTATCTCAATGTCTTCAAAATTAGTTTAGATTTACATAGTTATATCACTGGTAGATGTGGAGTCTTTCATGTGAATATTTTATTTAAGACAATTCGGTACAAATTGCTCCTTCTGTACATTAAATATGATCTATTTGAGCAGTTGTGATGCAAGCCAAATTATTGGAGTGTAATACATTTTATTATTATTTTTTTTTAAACAAGACGGAACTGTATGTACATTTAAAAAAAAAAGAACTAAAGCATAGTAAATGAAAAGGAATAAACCATTCTGCTTTGAAGCTTTATTTCATGGACACAATTCACTTCAAATTGTATGCAAGTTGATATTTATAGACAGTGTTCACATTGCACTTGGCTATACACTAGTATTTGCCACTATTAAATACAAGTAATGTTAAACTGTAATGTAAAAATAGTTTCATTGGCTTAAAATGTAATATGTCCAAATTAATGTAATTGAAGCTTTCATAATTCCACAAATCATATATATTTTGCACTTCCATTAGCTTTATAGGCCTCAAATGTACCTTATGTGCATGTATCTGTAATTACCCAAATCTTTATGATCAAATTCTTTGTGTCTGTCCTTTCCTACTCACACAACTTCTCTGTAAATGTGAAAGAAATATGACATAAGGGTTGAATCATTTTCATTGCAGAAAGTAATATATGTTCATTAATTGCTAAGAAGCATTTGGAGGAAACCTCGCATGAGCTAACTGTAGTATAATTCAATTATACAGTGATTACCTGATTTTATCAAGATGAATCTTTCTACTGTGTTGCCTTGGTAATATGTGCCTAATGGAAATCTGCTCTAGACTTCAGAGCAAGCCTTTCTGTCATCTACCCTCTTTCCATTGCATTCATTTACCTTTCATTTATTTTGATTGTAAATATTAACAATAAAATCAATATGAATACCAGTTTTATCACAAAACTAAAACTAATTTGTTTTTATAACGTGTATATTGATAAATAAGAACACTGGAAAAGGAGCAAAATATGAATATTCATTGCAAGACTCAAATGCACGATCAAATGCACAAATGAATGCATTCCGTGTAATGAATATTTAAAATGGCGTTCATTATTGTCATTTGCAAGATTTCTCTGACGTGTTCTTATAACTTTTTTCTTTCAATTATCCTGAGGATCACATTTTAATTACATGTTAACCGTTTCATCATAGAAGTTGCTTTTCCTTTTGACTTACATTTGGATCAATTGAATAACTGATGTTGCATGCAAATAAAGGTTTATAATAATAATTATTATAGTGGAGACTTCTAGAACCCCAGTAATCATAAATAATACTATTAAGTTAGCGCTACTGAAACGGCTGTTGAGTTTACAAAAAACACATAACTTACTGTTGCTGCATGTTATGTTGAAGGTATACTATTCCTGCCATAGCTTTCTCAAAAATCATGGTTCTCAAATACCTTTATCATAAATCAGCTTTGAACAGTAATTTCTATTTGACATTGGACTATGCATTGGAATTCTTGCAAGTCTGCTCAAGGGCGTACAATACTCCCTGTACATTGTGCGACCGTGAAGGGACTCTCTAGAATGGCATGGAATGGAATGCTGTGCCGCTCATACACAATTTTTACAGAAGACCCAAAGCACAGCCAGATCTGAAATGAAAATAACTGGTCAAAACTGATTTATGATCAAGGATATGTGAAAAAAAATATAAAAGCAATCACGGTTATATTGAAAAAGATATTGCAACGGAAGCAACGGTACAACTCTACAGCTTGTTCAGTGACTCCAGTCACACATTTGGTTCGGTCCACATCCCCCTTATGTTTTATCTTGACTCTTCTTTCAGAGAACAGACCCTGCATGGTTGAAATGCTGTGCAATGAGAACAGTCTGGACTACTGCTGCAAAGCAGTAAATAGCAGACAATCAAGATATATTGAAAAGGTAATTGCCCTTGCTCAATACCAAGACTGCAAGAAAAAAATGAGTGGGTGTTTCCATGATCATCAGTGTAAAGCTTTAGGAGACTAGTGTTATCAACCGTACATGCCTTTAAATGCCACACAACCTTTGCTCCCACCGCTTTGACAGTTGTGCTTATTTGCTTGGTGCTGGCCAAGGTTGCCCCAATGGTTTCTTGAAACTTGCCTTATGTTTTTAAAACCGAACTGTACTGCTGAACTTTGTCTTCTTTAATATTAGAATCACAAGGGTATCCATGTATTATAAAAATAAAAAACAAAAATAGACGGGGCTCTTCAGTGAGTTACAGGAAAACAATTCCATCGCGGGTTTCTGTGACAGTTTAGAAATTACTCTCATAACTGATGACATCAAAGAAACCCTAGATGAAATTATGTATGTATATATGGTATAAAACACAGCAGGCCATGTGGTTCCCATGATATTTACCACGCCTCAGGTGGTGATAAGGCCTGAGGCGTAAGCCAAAGGCTTTTAACTACCCCAAAATCCCACTACCCCAAAATGATAAAATATATATCATCAGAACCCACAACTTGAAGTGATTTATACCGCTTATAACACAGATAACTGTCATTTGGGGATATTTAAAATAATTAAAACACATTTTAAATCAAAACAAAACCAGAAACTTTTATTTTGTATGCATCCGCAGTATAATATAATCCGAAATGGTACCAGGGCTCAAAATTTTGGTAATGGTACTTGCGCTTCGGGCAGTCCATTGTCGACATTTGGTTGTCCAAAAAATTGTCAAGTTGGCCATAACTGACCTGTGGACTGTGATTTGTACAAAGTACACTGTACTCAATATAGGTACAGTATATCCAAGGTACATGTACTTTTTCAACATCAAATTTCCACAATTTCTCCACTTCCATTTGTTTTTCCCAGACTTGTGTTTTAGTTAGTTTCTACTCGTTTTTTGATAGTTATCCACATAGGCAGGCAGCCGCAGAGCATTATAGCTTTTTGATCCAGAGCAGAAGTTGCTCCTGGTTTTTTAAAAGTATTTGTCAGAATCTGGAGGTGCATATCTAGCAAGAGACAACGCAAGTATGCAAAAGAGAAGTAAGATACAATCTAAGAAATCTCCAATATTTGAGAACTACGTTGCATTACTTACAAAAAGAATATACAAAGTTGTATACTGCAAGTATACTTGTGCCAAACGAGGATAGAATAATGGTATCAATAGTACATGAAAACCACCCAATTCTGGCACTAGTATACTTGCAGTATGTTACTTTTTTTGTAAGGGATGATATTGGATTCTGATCCAAACTTCTGTTAAATGTCGAACACTATGGGTGGTGAAAAATAACAAAAATGAAATAACAAATGTGCACACATTATATATTAAAATGTGCAAGTGTCTGTGTATTAAGCATATAAGCATATTAATCAAATACTAAATACAGTACACCCTTGCTATAACAACCCTGTTTGGGTCCAAAGCCTTTTGTTCGCTGTAGTAAAAGGACAATCCAAAACGAACAATATAAGCTGCTGGAGTAAGTTAAGAAAATCACCTTAGATAAAGGCATTCGCTAAATTATTAATATTAGTACTGTTTTATTCTTTCATTTTCTCTATTATTACAGTATTTGTCACTACTAGCAGTAATAATAATAATAGCAATGAGATTGTGAATAAAAGTAGAATTACAAGTACAGTACCTCTTTGTGGCACGCTGCATCCAGTATTCTTGCTATATCCTATTCATTCATTCATTGAAGAACACAGTACAACCCCCCCCCCCCCCCCCCCAAAAAAAAAAAAAAGTGCAGCAAAGTTTCAGTTTTGTTAAAATTGCAAATGATAATTAAAATGTTTGATTTTTTTTTTTTTTTTAAGTCAGTATTTAACCGTACATAAGGCCACATAGCAAGGATGTAAATAGTATATATACACTCGACTGAAGGTTTAGATCCGAGACTGCTGCTGCACTCGGTACAATAAGTTACAAGCAAGCACCATACATTTATAATAGTACAATTTAATAAATACATTAAAGAAACGAAAAAGGCTGAGTCAGTGATAATAACTATCGTATTCGATTTTTTTTTTTTTTTTTTTTTTTTTTTTCTGAGTTGGGAAATAACGTTAACGATTTAATAAAGGTAACACCAAGATAACAAATTGTGGATATTGGTGAGCAGAGTACAGAAGCTTGTAATTCCAGTCTGTAACTTTGTTTAAAAAAATCACAGCCTTCAATATAAAAGTATATACTTTGGCTGTCGTTGTGTCCACTTCACTCTTCGTTTCAGTGTGCAGACACAGTCACGTGACATACCAGCGCGCTGACTAGATGTAATTGCTTGAGTTGTCAGGGGTGTTACACGGGGCAATCCTCGCGGGACTTGGTCACAAGCAATGTGTACGTCACCCTGGAAACCACTCAAGCATTACCAATGAAAAACATTGATCCCTCTAAACGTGTTTTGCCGGGATGATCTGTGAGCGGAATCTCAATTGAGAAACCACTGTTTGATTAAAGCACAGAACGTTATCTTTTTAGAGTAAAAAAAATCAGATTGTCCGACCGTTTTTTTTGGTTGTCCCGGAACGTCGGGCTAGCGATTTTGCGAGCCCTGGGTACTATATTGTGTGGTACATAGAGCCATAATCTGTATCTGTATTCGTGCCCATGGTATTCGTTATTCGTTTAAGAATTCGGATGTGTATTTATCAAACCGGACATGGGCGGGGTAAAAATAAATTTACCCTCATTTGCACTGGAAAAATGTCCAGAGTGACAAAACAATGCAACAATGTGCAGTTTTCAATGCTATACACATGCAAACTTCACTTATACTGTGTGTAGTATGTGCAGTCCATTCTGTGCTATATTGTGTAACAAAGCTCTACTATAAGTATGGCTCTTTGTTTTGGGGTTTTATTTTTGATGACATAATGTCCCTTTAAGTTTCTAGCCGACATAATTTCTTAATAAAACGAAGAGCCCTAACAATAGGCAATGGAACCACAATAACTACTAATTAATAAAGAATGCAGAAAGGTGAAGGCTTGTGGTCTGACAGCAGTTGTTATCAAAACCCCCAAAATCTCTGGGTGTGCAAAGTCATATTCCTAGTACTTCTAGTTAAAAATCTCATAAAATGCTTTCTTTTTAAATTCTCAACAAGGTTGTATCAAGTCTGCATGTTCTTGCGTTCACGCTAAAGAGAGACAGTCCGCTGCCACGTGTGTAGCCTACTTAAATGACTTTACAATTTCAGCTTGAGTGCCTTAAGATGACACTGGCTGCAACTCTATTGTTGTTGTTTTTTTATACACAATTAAGCTTACTTAATTTGAAAAACATGAACAATACAAGCAACTTCTTACACTACTTGATTTGATTAAATGAGTAGTACAAAACAAAATATGAAAGCTGAACATTCATTTCAACAAAGAATGACTCATTTTAATGAAAAAAGCCTGCTTCAATAAGAACATTAGCCTGCTATATTATATTGAACCAAAACAATAAAAAATAATAATGATCTGGTATGCTCTTGCCTTTTTCAATGAAAATAATTTAATTAATAAATAATAAAAACATACTCGCACAGCACAAGAAGTTATAAAAAAAAAAAAAAAAAAGTAATTTATTTTTAGTTTTTTCGACAAAAGGGTATTCATTTACCTTGAGTCAGACTGTTCAATCAACACAGATAATGCGCTTCTCCACACTGCCTTTCTGCAAAGGGAACAGCTGTCCAAAGTTTTATTTTTTATTTCACTGGCCAACCTGGCATTGGCACCTCTTGTGGCTCTCAACGGGGTTGCAAGCTTCAGCTGTGGGTACACGCTTGGCAGTCTCCCTCTCTTCCAAATGCTTCTTGAGAAGTTCCTGTGCTAACTGTAAATATATTCTCTGCTTGGTAAATTATTCTCCGTGCATTCTTTGTAAAGTACCAGGAGTTGATGGCTGCTAGATCCAATACATTGTAAAACACCTGAATAGACGACCGTTGGGAGACAGCATTCATGGAATACTTCCATGCCATCTGATCCAAAACATCAACTCTATATTTTGTTGCGTAGTAACACTCCACGGTCTCTGGTATTTATTTTCACTAGTCCCAATGCTAATCTAAGAGCAACTGACAAACAGGCGCCAGCCTTCAAAAAGGCTGATTGAAAACAATAGACTGTCAGTCATTCACTTAGACAGAAAGTAGAGACTACTTTGATTAAAGCTAAACACATTGCAGACTGGTAAATAAAAATAATAAAGTACAATACCGTTCTGTATATCAAAATACTTTTTTTTTTTTTTTTTTTTTCTGTGTGGCCGTCAATGTGACTGCTCCCGGGGCTTTAAGGTATAATGTAATATATCTCCTTTATTTCTGCATTTGCTCATTTCATGCTTTGTGAGAATATTTAATACACACAGACAGAAAGGTACATGAACACACAGCCCCATATGTATTACACAACTGGAGAAAGTTACATTTTAAAACCAAAAACTGCCAAAATGACTGCCACAGGGCTTCTAGTGTTAAGAAATGGGAATGAAATGCTGTGAAATATAGAAGTAATTTTTTTTGCTTTTTCAGAGTAAAATGTACTTACTCTTAGGTGTTTTATGAGCCTTCACTGTGAAAAGATTCAGTGTGTGGTGTGTGTAAATGTGTTTTTATCTTTAATTCATGTATAATAATTACAAAATCAAGTAGAGTATTTAAACTTTTGCTTAACACATCTAAACTTGTTATCACAGTTTCATAAATGTTATATTTATAATTGCAGACTTCAAAAATTCATTGACAAATCCCTGAAGCAAGAGATTGAAACTAGGTGGAACAGTAAGCTGCTTATGCTACAGTCAATTCAGGAGGCCATACAGTCAGGAAAGCTCCAAGATGTGCTGAATGAAAGGAATGAGATCCGATACCTGTACAAGATTGATGAACGACTGCTGACAGATCTAATCAATCTTTTGAAACCATTTGTTGAGGCATCCAGACACATCTCAGCTGAAAACAGCCCAGCAGTTCCCTGTGTTGCCAACAAAAGTGACTCTTAAGAGGAGTTTGACTATTGGGTCTGATGACTCTGAAATCATCACTTAGGTAGATAAACACTTGTTTTTTTTTATGTTGTTGTTATCTACAATAGATATTAAGATCCTTATAAAGGTTCCAGTCCTGTTCAACATTAAAATCGCACAAGTTGTTTTGATAAATTACTTCATTTACTTCATACTCCACTATGTTTCCAAATGCATCAAAAAACTTATATTTTCCAATGTGGACATTATGCATTGCAGTCTATTTATATATGTTTTTCTTCCAGCTTAAAGGGAAGATGGCTGGGATGCTGCAGATGAAATATCCCATTCATCAGATTTACAAAATATCAACATTCCAAACCCCAAAAGATGATGGTGACTTCTGAGGAGTACGAAGAAGTTGTCCACTCCTTGACTCAGACGGTAGAAGCAGGTGCTCTCATTGTAAATTTATAGATTATGTATAAATATATACCGCAGTGTGACAATGAACTTTACTTGTTTTGCTATAATTATATTAAGTAACACTCTCAAGGCCTGCAAAAACAGTGTCTACATATCATATCTACACGGGGGAGTGGACTTTCTGCCCGCTTAACTTGAATGCAGCATCTGGTGATGTACTTTGAGTTGATGTACTCAAGAACCCTTTTTTTGTATCCATTTTACTTCTTTACTTTCTTTTTTCAAGCCAAACTTTATGGTAGTCACTCTTAAGTCTGATTATTCGAACATTGATGCTGGTGCTTATTTATATTGACAGATTCTAACTTTAAAATGTGGCCCTGTTGATTTTACACTGAAATAAAAATAATTTGAACAACACAAAACTCAAAATCAGTTTGAGATCTTGAATGTGAACAGATGGATAAAAAAAATGTGTATGCGTTAGATATTTTTAATTATACCCTTTAAACCCAAAGTTTATCATGAATAAAAGGACAGAGTGGGACAGGAATTAAAGAAAACAAAGTTACAGGAATGCACGGGACAGGACAGGATGGGACAGGACTGAAGCTTCATTCCTGTGTCACTCTCTAGTAAGAAATAAACTCTGTGGTTGCAAATACCGACAGTGAGTGCCTGCTGGGGTCACGTGACTGGAACACCTCACTTGGATTGTTTACATCACATGGATATGTTAATTGTCTTCAGTATTATTCAAGTGCTTTAGACAAAGGAGAATGTACAAATCAGTACTAAACAGTACATTTTTCAATATAGTGAAAAACGTTTAATATGTCAAATAAAATATGATAGGACGTTGGTGTTTCATATCCATTTCACTTAAAAACCGGACATCTGGACGTCCGGGCATGTTAATTACAGCCACCCATACACAGATCACAATTCCCGAACTGTCCGGTCAAACCCGGACAGGTGGCAACCCTAATTTAGGGAGAAGGTGTTGAATTTTCAAATGCTCTGCAAACTCTGTACTAAACAACAATACACATTCTCCCCATTCTTTGCCGCTACATTTAATAAACAATAACAAAACAACACGGCTACGCCGTCATACATACAAGTAATAAATCATAATAAACACTAAACACAAAACTGCACGGGGACGGAGGGCTACCCCGTTCTATAATAAATAAATGTACAGGGCTACTGTGCCTGATTAAATATTATTATTTTTTTTTTTTTTTTTTTTTTTTTTTTTTTTTTCTGTAGACCTTGCAGTTCTTATAGTTACACAGATACTAATCGATTCAGATTTAAACAGAGAGAAAGTAGCATGTAAGGGTTTGCATGACCACGTTTGTTTTACTGATAAGAAACAAGCCTGTGCTAATCTGTTTATTTAGATAAGTGGGTGCAGTTTAGTATAAAATGAAACTTTGCACATTTTTCCAAAATATCCTACATTAGTAAGCTATATAAAAAGTTTTTTTTTACTTTTATTTCTGTCCTCTACTTCCTTTAAAGCTGTAATTAGCATTGTTAAACCATCTATATTTCTTAATTACATCATGGATATCTGGCAAATGAGCTAAAACATTTTTCTTAGCTATACATTCAAAAATATATATCTGGATTACTGTGTTTGCAGAGTATTGATTGGAAATTCAATTGGTTATCGATATAGATATAAAATAATCCTGTATGTGTTTTTGTATTACTTGAAAAAGACGATCACATATGAAAGTGAAAGTAAAATACTAGCATTCATTGGCAGACGAGTGCAATAATTACTTGTGTGTGTTTCTACTTACTGTTTTAGTGTTAGAAATATGACTCTTTCAACACAAAATTTGAGTTCAGATATTTTAAGTGTGCATCACATCACTTGCTGGAGTAAAAAGAAAGGGTCATTAAGTCAATCTGGCTGTTAATCGAAGTCAGCACAAAGGCCATTTTTAAGGCAAGTCGTTTGGGTAGGAATATAGGTCAGCACATATGTTCCTGCAGGTATTATTACAGTTTAAATGAAGAGCATTCCCAGTGTGGACAATTTTAAATGCAGCTTCTTACAAATCCTGTCCTGCGTGACCAGCAGCAGAACAGCAATAGAAAACATTCACTGTTCTTGCCGAGTGCTTTTAAACCTTTGTCTGTTTGCTCAGCCAGGTGGTTGAGAAAATGATGCCAGGGTTTAATTGTTTTATTTGGCAAGAAATGTACCTTATTTCTTGCCAGGTTTTGTTCTGTGAATTATCAACAAGTTATATAGCTATTTTGTTTCTTAGGCACCTACTTTGATAAGTGATAGTTAAATGGTTAATGTTTCTGGGGATGTTACTACAGAGTGGAAGGATATTTAGATTTGTTATTTTACACTCCTGTATGTCATACTTCAGCTGTAGTAATAGAAGCTCAGGATAAAGTCAGGTGCTTTACATTGACCTCTATAGAATGTTACTAGCAGTAAGAGCTGCCCTTGTGTTTGCAACATACAAAATTAAGTGTTTTTATGCACAGGCCTACTAGTCCAGCATTAGTCTAGTGCCCCCTCACACTTTTTTTTTATCCATGACGGCACCTCTGGGTAGGGATATGAAGTTCATCCCCTGATCAATCAGCATCTCCTTTGGATTCATTTTTTGATACTGATAGCCCGTGGAACTTTTCTCTAGAGGTCCAACATTATCCTAACAAATATCTGTTAGTGTGTTTTTAAGCTAGTTGTGAATAGTTACTAAACAAATGCCCCTTTTAATAATGTGTGACTGAATATTTGAAGTTACTGCTCAGCACTTTATCAGGAAATGTTTTGTTGATTTATAAAAATGCACTGTGTGAAGTGAAAAAAAAAAAAAAAACCCTTAAGGACAGGCTTAATGATGATGATTTTTCTTTTGTAAATTATGTTTTGAATTATTTAAATATGTATTAAGAAATTTGTATTTTTAGCTAAATGTGTTTACTATAAATGGAATGACACTATTGGCTCAAGGGAAAATATATTACTCGAAACAGTATTACACATTGAAAGGAAAAATGTATCTTCTGAATGTAATACAGCTGCTTTCAACTCTGAATTAAATTCCTGGTCTATATGTCCCTCTGGTAACTACACATTCTACAGAAAACTATTATGAGAACAGCTGAGTTTTCAACTCCCACACAAACATAACAGCAGCTACGGATCTGCATTGCTAAGCAGCAGTGCTTTTTTATTTACTCAACATATAAATATGTTGGCAGCATAAATTATATGCTTAAATCAAACGTGGAAATTTGGAGATAGTAAGTGAACCTTATTGGTTCACCTCAGTTTTACTGTAATTTATGTACAGTAATACATATAATTTGGAATAGCTTATTTTTTGTTTTGTTCAGAAATTAGGGGAGTGGGGGAGGGATTACCCGTGTGCAAGATGGTAAAGCCTTCATCAAGAGGGCCCTATCGCGATTAGAAAAATATTTTTCACTCTTCTTTTCCTTTAAAAAAAATATAAAACCAATGCTAGGTGCTAAAGTAGCTGGTACCCTAAATCGATATAAAATAAGGTGACCAGATTTATAAATTCTTAAACTGGGACAGTGTGGAAATACTGTGAATAGCTTCCAACTTCCAAGCTACAGAGAAGCTCTAGGGTTTTTATTTTTGATCTAATATTTTTATTAGATATTTTGATCTAATATCTAATAAAGTGAATGCAGAAACTCATGGGAATATTCAGAGCGGACTCTTACTTTCAAAAACTTTTTTTGTGAATAAATGATCTTATTGTTTTTGTAATTTCATTTCTACACAATAAGTATAGTTATTACATTGCACAGTAGCAATTTAATAGTAGAAAATGCAGAGATTCTATTTTATTACTGATTACTGCTGCAAATGTAGTCCCTTTTCTGCCTAAGAAACTGCATCGTCTCTCTTTGATTTCCACTTTCCATCTCGCTCTACCTCTGTGGTATCCTCCAGTGTCCAATCTGCAAACCAGGCCCTTCCTGTATGAAAACATTACATAGCTCAATATTTCTATTTATTAAATGGTAATTTTTTTCTAAATATTTTGTTCTGTGTATTTTTTCTATTGCAGTTTCTGCTTGGATCATTGGCGTGCCCTGATTAAAAGATACTATATTTTTTTTCAGCCACTTTCTACTATTAAACTATTACTATTAAAGGTGATGAAATGTGTAAAATATTTTCTTTTGACTGTGTGCAATAAATGAATCCCACTAATCAGCTTTTCTGAGTTTTGTTTAGAAGCTGCCCTGATTGCAGAAACAGGAATTTACTCTCTATTTTGTCAAAAAAAATTGCAAGATAAAACGTACTTCTTCTATAATACATTTAATACAGAAATAAAAATAAGGGGTCACAAAAAATAGATGTGTCCTGCCTCTAAGGCCACTTATTTAGTTTTTTTTTTTTTTTTAAGAAAGGTAAAATGAAACAAGGACGTGATTTTTTTTTTTTTTGTAATTGTTTTAAACTATTTGTATCATACAGTACTGAACTATCAATGTAAATAATATTTTTAAAGAAATTAAACCTGGGTACCTGGAAACCTGAAACCTGAAACTATTCTATTTCATTTTAGCTCAAAACAACATACATTTTATACTTAAAGAAATAAAAAAATATTCTGAAACTTTTAAAATATTTGTGCACAACAAACTTCAGTGTACTACGTTGTAAACATGGCACGGTGACATGGACATGGCAGCATTCATTTCCACAATTGTCACATATAGCTACAAATGAAGCAAAGTTGTCTGCATGCAGATATAAAAATATAATGGATGATGCGAATAATTCCAGCACAATGCAATGGTACTTGTATGAGCCGTTATTGTTAGACTACATTAGTCTATCCTCTTCAGGCAGCGAGAGTGACGATTCAGACAAGGTTAGACGCCAGTTCGTTTCAGCAACAGATATGGTAGTAACACAGCAGCCTGCATGAAAATACAATACAGTATTCTGCGTGACGATTCTGTGGGGAAAAAAAGGGAGAAAATAAGCATCCCAAAAAACGTTCTGGAGACACTAGGAACAGTGTTCCAAAAGTGGGACTGTCCCGTCCAAAACGGGACATCTGCTCACTAAACATGCAGTACTTTTAAAAGATTCTAAGTACTTTAATACATTTTTTATTCTGTTTTAGTATTATTTTCAATGTCAAAGGCTACTGTTTTCCTACATTTATTATTATAAGACAGTATTATGTAGAAAAATGTATAAGCAATTAATGTAAACTAATAGCTTTTGCATGTAATCCTGCAAAACAGATCCCAAATATTGAAAATGGTTTACAAAAAAGTTAGATCCGATTTTCTTTTTCTAGTGTTCAAGATTCTAGTATAAATTTTAATATATATACTGCTGTGCAAAAGTCTTCGACATGTGATTTTTCTACTCTGATTCATTATGAGCATCAACAATTTACTCAAAGCTTCCACCGGTGTTTTCTACTATTATAGCAACCTTGACTTGCATGAAGAAGGAAAAACATTGAGTAAAATAGCTTGCATCGCTCGATTTTCAATTCATGGTATCAGAAGCATAGGCAACAAGTACAGAGAAACATCATCTGTAATTGACAAACCCAGGACTGGAAGACCCAAAAAGCTGTCTAACAAGGATGAGCAATACTTGAAGATAATATCAATTGACAACAGAACTGGTAGAAGGCACAGGTGTCGTTGTCAATCTATCAACAGTCCAAAGCACCTTTGACCATTGTTCCATAGTTCAATTTCTGTGTTCTTGTGCATATTTTAGCCTTTTAGTCTTGTTCCCCTTTCTTAAGAGATATTCTTACTGCAACACATCCTTTAAGTCCTGATTTCCTTTAAGTCTTGATTTCAAGAGTGACCTTCGTACTGTTGATTTGATTTCGACAGAAAAGTAGAGGAATAAAAAGACTCAAAACCGCCTCTCCTGGCAGAGACAGTAATGGCGACAGCAACAATCAGAGCGACACAGCTGGACTGCTTGAAAAAAGAGAATCTAAAGTGGAACAAAGAATATCAGAATTAAAAGATAATCACAATATTATACAATACAGCAACCCTATCCTACACAATGTTACCTACATACCTCATTTCAAATATATACCACCATAACAACCTGCAATTCCAACTCTCCTATTAGGATAGTTACATGGAATGCAAAAGGTTTTCAGAATCCTATTAAAAGAAACAAAATTATGTCTTCTCTCTCTAGAGAAAACTGTGACATTGCTTTAATTCAATAATCACATTTAGTGGAGAAAGAAGTTACAAAACTAAAAAAGGGATGGGTGGGTCAAGTCTTTTCTTCTTCCGTTAATTCAAAATCGAGAGGCGTTGTCATTTTAATTCACAAAAGACAAGACAAAGAGGGAAGAATAATAGCAATCAGGATTCAGGTAGGGGGTGCTGAGATGAGAGTGGTCAGTGTTTATGCTCCTAATAATGATCAGAACTTTTTTTTTAACAATCTATCCTATAAACTTGCTTAGTGGTGTTCAATCCCTTTATACATTGGAGGAGATTTTAATGCAATTTTTGGATGAACAACTAGATAGATCTTATAAAAGCCCAAAAAAAGAGTTTAAGATCCTGTAGAGTGTTAGGTAATTTGATAAAATAACTAGGTTTAGTTGATGTCTGGAGAGTATTTAATCCATCTGCAATAGATTAGACTTGTTTATCAGTTCATAAATTCTTTTCCAGAATTGACATGATTTTAACATCAAAATTATTAAGGATGTCCTAAGTTCTAAGATTGATGCAATCCACATATCAGACCATGCTTCAATGTCTATAATATCGTTTCATTCTGAATCCCCATATAAAGGACAATCTCACTGGAGATTTAACACTTCCCTAATTAAAGATACAGATTTAAAAAACTTCCGTGATAGAGAAATTAAAGAATTTTGGACATTCAATAAACAACCATCTACTTCCCCTGAAATTTTGTGGGAAACAATGAAAGCTTTCCTAAGAGGTAGATGTCTATATTATATAAAGAAAAAAAAAACAGAACAAATTAATAAATTACAAAAACAAATTAAACAACTTCAGGTTATATTTAGACAAGATCCTTCTCCAATATATTACAAGAATTGAACTAAAACTAAGTTTTCTTTAAATAATCTAATTACAGAAAAAGAGGTATTCATAGCTACTCGATTAAAAAGAAAATGTCATGAACAAGGAGACCGTCCAGGTAAAATGTTAGCTCATAAATTCTGGAAACTTGAACAAAATAAAATAATTCCAGTAATCAAAACAGACTCTGGAGTTATTGTTACAGACCCTGCTAACATTAATGAAACTTTCAAACAGTTTAATGAAAAACTGCATTGTTCTACCCAACTCGCTTCAGACAAATTTGATTTGTTTTTTAAATAATTTAAGCACAGAATATAAAGTAGCACTGGATATACCCATCGCAACTGATGAAGTTAAGAAGGCAATCAATGCATTACCAAATGGCAAGACCCCTGGAGATGATGCTTTCCCATCAGAACTCTATAAAATTAATATTGATTCTTTATTACCTATTTTAGAAGAAGTATTTGGTTTTTTACCCCCATCTATGCAGCAAGCACTAATAACTCTAATTCTTAAAACTAATAAGGACCTCTTAGAATGTTACAATTATCACCCAATTTCTTTAATTCAAACCAATTGCAAAATACTTAGTAAAATTATAGCTTTCAGATTGCAGAATTTCTAAATTTACAGATACAATGGTTCAAGTTAATTTTAATCCATCATTAAATACAATTAAGGTTTAGTTTGATTTCTGCAGTAAACTACCTCTCTCTCTTTTGGGCAAGATAGAAACAATTAAAATGGTTATTATGCTCTAATTGGCATATGCACTGGCTATGATCTCTCTTTGCATCCCCCATTCACAGTTTAAGACAATTAAGAAATTGTTTTCTGATTTCATTTGGTCTTCAAAAAAACCTAAATTGATACTTGACAAATTGTTTAAAGTACACAAAGATATTGATATTAATTTTAAAGACAGTGGTTGTTTCCTCATCATGATGTGCAAATAGTTCTTATTTCCTGAAGCTTGAAGAGAAAATTGCTAGTCGCTTTTCTTTAATGAAAGTATTTATGCATGGTATGCCTCACCTTTTAAGACATAACCCACTATTCAATAATGCTAATGTAATTTTCAAAAAACTGTGTAAAGTGCTAGGAATTATCAAAAAATTACATAACTCAGGAATATGGAATAACCCTATTCTTTACTGTCGGAAAAAACAAAAAACCTTAGCAGAGAACTGGAGATCTGAAACACTGAATCCAATACATATCTACAAGTTAAGAAGACTATAACACATGTACTTGGTTCTGGTGATATTAACCTTAAACCTACTAATATTTAACTATTTTTTATTTAATCATCTTAATCAAAACACATTTGTATCTAAGCTTTATGGCATAAATAGAAACTTCCATAATACAAAACTTATTGATCCCAGAATCTCATCAAGCAGCTTCTTGAAGGATCTCAGGGTGTCAGCTTCAACAACAGTACTGGGAAGTTAATTCCAGACCCTCACAATTCTCTGTGTAAAGAAGTGCCTCCTATTTTCTGTTCTGAATGCCCCTTTGTCTAATCTCCATTTGTGACCCCTGGTCCTTGTTTCTTTTTTCAGGCTGAAAAAGTCCCTTGGGTCGACACTGTCAATACCTTTTAGAATTTTGAATGTTTGAATTAGGTCGCCACGTAGTCTTCTTTGTTCAAGACTGAACAGATTCAGTTCTTTTAGCCTGTCTGCATATGACATGCCTCTTAAGCCCAGAATAATTCTGATCGCTCTTCTTTGCACTCTTTCTAGAGCAGCAATATCTTTTTTATAGCGAGGTGACCAGAACTGCACACAATATTCAAGATGAGGTCTTACTAGTGCATTGTACAGTTTTAACATTACTTCCCTTGATTTAAATTCGACACTTTTCACAATGTATCCGAGCATCCTGTTAGCGTTTTTTATAGCTTCCCACATTGTCTAGATGAAGACATTTCTGAGTCAACAAAAACTCCTAGGTTTTTTTCATAGATTCCTTCTCCAATTTCAGTATCTCCCATATGATATTTATAATGTACATTTTTATTTCTTGCGTGCAGTACCTTACACTTTTCTCTATTGAATATCATTTGCCATGTGTCTGCCCAGTTCTGAATCTTGTCTAGATCATTTTGAATGACTTTTGCTGCTACAACAGTGTTTACCACTCCTCCTACTTTTGTGTCGTCTGCAAATTTAACAAGTTTGCTTACTATACCAGAATCTAAATCATTAATGTAGATTAGGAATAGCAGAGGACCTAATACTGATCCCTGTGGTACACCGCTGGTTACCACACTCCATTCTGAGGTTACTCCTCTAATCAGTACTTTCTGTTTTCTACATGTTAACCACCCCCTAATCCATGTACATGTGTTTCCTTGAATCCCAACTGCGTTCAGTTTGAGAATTAATCTTTTGTGCGGGACTTTGTCTAAAGCTTTCTGGAAATCTAAATAAACTATGTCATATGCTTTGCAATTATCCATTATCGATGTTGCATCCTCAAAAAAATCAAGCAAGTTAGTTAGACACGATCTCCTTTTCCTAAAACCATGTTGACTGTCTCCCAGGACCCTGTTACCATATAGGTAATTTTCCATTTTGGATCTTATTATAGTTTCCATAAGTTTGCATATAATAGAAGTCAGGCTTACTGGTCTGTAGTTACCTGGTTCAGTTTTGTTTCCCTTTTTGTGGATTGGTATTACGTTTGCAATTTTTCAGTCTGTCGGTACAACCCCTGTGTCAAGAGACTGCTGCATGATCTTGGTTAGCGGTTTGTAAATTACTTCTTTCACTTCTTTGAGTACTACTGGGAGGATCTCATCCGGCCCAGGGGATTTGTTTATTTTAAGAGCTCCTAGTCCCTTTAACACTTCTGCCTCAGTTATGCTAAAGTTATTTAAAACTGGATAGGAACTGGATGACATGTGGGGCATGTTGTCAGTATCTTCCTTTGTAAAAACTTGTGAAAAGTAATCATTTAACATATTTGCTTTTTTTTTCTTCATCTACGATTTTGCCATTTGTATCTCTTAAACATTTAATCTCCTCTTTGAATGTTTTCTTGCTGTTGTAATATTGGAAAAACATTTTGGAATTGGTTTTAGCTCCCTTAGCAATGTTCATTTCTATTTCTCTCTTGGCCTTTCTAACTTCCTTTTTGACTTGTGTTTGCAGTTCCTATGTACTCTTTCTGCGTACTTTCTTTTTGGTCCTTTTTTAATGCTCTGTAAAGTGCCTTTTTTCGCTGATTATTTTTTTTAATTGATCTATTAAACCATTTTGGCAATTTAGTTTTACATTTAGATTTGTCTACTTTAGGGATGTAATTGTTTTGTGCCTCTAGTACTACATTTTTGAAGAATAACCATCCTTCTTCTGTGGGTGTTTTCTCTATTTTACTCCAATCTACTTCTGTTAGTCTCTGTTTCATACCTTCATAGTTTTCTTTTCTAAAATTGTAAACCTTAGCTTTAGTCATAACTTTTGGGGTTTTAAAAAACACTTCAAATGAGACCATGTTGTGGTCTGAGTTTGCCAATCGTTCTCTGACCTCTGTTTTAGTTATTCTGTCTTCGTTATTTGAAAAGACTAAATCAAGGCATGCCTCCCCTCTAGTCGGTGCCTTGACAAATTGTGTTAGGAAGCAGTCATTTGTCATTTCCACCATTTCAATTTCATCCTTCGTGGTACCCATCGGGTTTTCCCATTTTATACGGGGGAAGTTGAAATCCCCCATTAGTATGGCTTCTCCTTTGCTACACGCATTTTCAATGTCATTGTTAAACAGATTATTTTGCTCACCGTCTGAATCTAGCGGTCTATAGCATGATCCTATTATTATGACCTTTGAATTTTTGTCCGTGTGGCAGGCTGGCGAGTGGATAGAGGCCCAGAGACAGACTGCAGTTCAAAAAAATAACTATTTTATTATAAATAAACACAAAATGAAAGGGCACAAGGGCCAAAACAAAGCAATTTAAACACAAAAAAGATAAAAAGCAAAACTTACAAAAATAACAGTTTCCAGGCTGGGCAATGCCTTCACTGGATTCAAACTTTCTAAACAACCCAAAAAAAACCAACCTGCTTCCTCAGCTCCCTCTCTCCAAATGAGAAGCAGAGGCCTCCTTTTATATCAGGTGGCTGGGCGCTGATTGATCGTTAATCAACCTAATCAACTAATCAACCCCAGCCACCTGAACATAATAAACCCAGGCAGGCAGGGGAAGTTAACCCCATCCCTGCCAATTTAAAAGGGCAGAGCTTTGCTCTTCCACAGTCCGTTATTCTGACCCATATTGATTCGGCTTTATTTTCTTTGTCCAGGTTTAACACCGGGGCTTCAAGACTGTTTCTTATGTATAGCGCTACCCCTCCTCCTCTTCTGTCCTGCCTGTCTTTCCTATACAGTGTATACCCACAAATATTATATTCGTCCCCATCACTCTCAGACAACCAAGTTTCTGTAACACATATTACATCATAGTTACTTGTTAGTGCAGTAGCTTCAAGTTCTAGAATTTTGTTTCTGATACTTCTAGCATTTAGATAAATACATTTAATGGTTGTCTTACCTGAGTTGTTGTTCTTGTTTTGATGCGGTCTCCCTTCTGTTTTTTTGTTGATTTCTCCCCCCTTCCTTTCTAGTTTAAATGCTTCTGAACCTGCTCGAGGATCTTTTCTCCAAGTAGGATCTTTTCTCCAAGTCATCCTCTGCACAGCTGCGTGATGTGATGCAGAATATTGTAACGGCAGGGCAGTTGGGACGGAGCACCGTGACAGTTTGGACTTTGTGTTGGACCCTGTGGAGGGTATTGGGAATACACTTGCAAACTGTAAATAATGCCACTGTAAAACACTGTAACTCAAGTCCCCCTAATTGGGGCAAGGTATAGGCAAACACCTTTGCAGCCTCAGAAAACCCTGCCCATCAAGTTTCGTCTTATTTCCCTATTAAACGTAGAAGGCAAGATTTTCTTTAGCATTATTGCTCAGAGATTGTCACCCTACCTATTAAAGAACTGCATCATTGACACTTCAGTACAAAAAGCAGGCATTCCAGGTTTCCCAGGATGCTTAGAACACATCAGCGTAATCTGGCAACAAATTCAATCAGCAAAAAAGTTGAGGAAGGAGCTCCATGTGACATATCTGGATTTGGCTAATGCATGTGGTTCAGTGCCATATGAACTTCTTTGGGCAGTATTTGATTTTTTCAGAGTACCGATGACAATAACAAATTTATTTAAAGCCTACTTTGGAGATTTACAATTTAGTTTTTCAACTTCAGAATTCAGCACTACATGGCAATGCCTAGAAGTTGGAATAATGGCAGGATGTACCATTTCTCCACTGGCTTTTACCATGGCAATGGAAGTAATTATTATGGCATCAAAATGGGTAGTGGGAGGAGAGCGCTTGGCTTCTAGAATGCGACTACCACCAATTCGACCATACATAGATGACATGACAACAATGACTATAACAGTAGCCTGCACTAATCGGTTATTGGGCAAATTAACCAATAACATTGAATGGGCACGAATGCAATTTAAGCCCACTAAATCAAGGAGCATCTCTATAATTAAAGGTAAAGTAATAGATAAAAGGTTCTACATTAATGGTGAGGCAATACCAACAGTAACTGAGGAGCCAGTGAAAAGTCTAGGGAGATGGTACGACGGGAATCTAAAGGACACAGTTTGTGTGGGAGAAGTTAGACAACAAGCAGTGGAAGGGTTGAAGAGCATAGACAGCAGAGCTTTACCAAGCAAACGTCAGCTCCTTCAGCTCCTCCTACATGGCATAAGGCAACCCCCAGTTCAACGGAGGAAGCTGTTAGTCAATGAGGTGCAAAAGCAGGAGGAGAGGATCAGGTGTGTAAAGGCTATTTGCCATGCCAAGCAGAGAGAATGGATGAGATGGGAGAGTGTGGATCAATGCGAGATCAGCATATGATGTTCTTCCATCACCACAGAACCTAAACCTCTGGGTGGGTGAGGATCCTTTTTGTCCTTTATGTTCATCACCTGCAACATTAAGCCAAGGACGGTTTACTTGGCGCCATGACCAGGTCCTGCGATGTTTGGCCTTAGCATTGGAAGACAAGCGTAACCTGACCAATAAGTTGCCACCAGTTCCATGAAAGCATTACACACAAAAGACAATATTTCTCCATCCAGGAGAGCAACCATCAAGAAAAGGTGTTGAAACCAAGCCTTGCCAAGGACAACTGGAAGCTGCTAGAGACTGGAAGATAATGGCAGATGTTGGTCAATGGCTTATTTTTCCATCTGAGATTGCCACCACTAACCTTCGACCAGACATTGTCTTGTGGTCTGTGCTGCCTCACGTCAAGCCAGCAATTGGATTTTCTGGGCCTCAACCTAGATTCGGTGAATATGAAGGCCACATTAACAACTCAGAGCATTACCGCAATAGAGTCTTGCCTCTCCCTATTCAGGTTGAGAGAGACAGTAAACATGTTGCTGTGTCAGCGCATGCTGGGGTTGATGGCTGCTGCCTCACAAGACCTTCCTTTGGGCCTTCTCCACCAAAGGCCTTTCCAGGCCTGGTTCAACTCGTTTGCGCTGGTTGGTGATATTCCAGTCCTGCTGGAGAACCCTGCGCTGGTGGAGGATCTCCTCCAACCTTTGTCAGGGGACAACCATGGGTCCCATCTTCCGGAGGGAAGTAATCACCACAGACCTCTTCAACTATGGCTGGGGCGCAGTCTAGAACAGTGTGGGGACTCGGGGAGTGTGGACGGGGCCTTGAGCGTCAGTCCACATCAATGTCTGGAACTCAGGGCAGTAGATCTCACCCTACAGCACTTTCTTCCGGTAGTCCGGAACAAACACGTGCTAGTGCGGTCAGACAACACCACGGTGGTGGCATATATCAACCACCAGGGTGGCCTGAGATCTCTGAGCCTTCACCGTATGGCGGTTCGGCTGTTACTGTGGTTGCAGCCCCGGCTGGCTGCTTTTCGAGCAGTTCATTTACCGGGCCGACTCAACCACACAGGAGGTCCCCTGACCTTGGAATGGCGTCTCCACCCCAGGGCGGTGGAACGCATCTGGGAGTGGTTTGGCAGAGCAGACATAGATCTCTTCGCCTCGTGGGAGTCTACGCACTGCTCTCTTTGGTTCTCGATGAGAGACCTCGACAGTCCCTTAGGAGTCGACGCCCTGGCCCACGAGTGGCCTGCTTGTCTCCTATATGCCTTGATACCGATACCACTGCTCCCCGTCTTCCTAGAGAAGGTCAGGGTAGAGAAAGCTACAGTGCTTCTGGTAGCTCCTTGGTGGCCCTGAAGGACCTGGTTTTCAACCCTGGTGCAACTCCTGCATGGCCAGCCGAGGCAGATCCCCCCTGCGGGGGAATCAGGCCCAGGGCGATCTGTGGCACGAACCCCCAGCTGATGCAACTATGGGTCTGGCCCCTGAACAGCGAAGCCTGTCAGCTCTAGGGCTGTCATCGGTAGTTATTGACACTATTCAGCGCGCGAGAGCTCCCTCTACCAGGTCGCAATAAGCGTATAAGTGGCAGTTATTTCAGGACTGGTGTCTGGCCCAGGGTCAGGACCCAGTTACCTGCCCCATGGCAGTTATCTTACAGTTTCTACAGAAACTATTAGATGACGGTAGGTCCCCTTCCACATTGAAGGTGTACCTGGCAGCCATATCTGCTTATCACATGCGCATAGATGGGTTATTGCCTGGAAACCATTTCCTGGTGTCCCAATTTCTTAAGGGTGCGAGGAAGCTGTGTCCTTCCAGGACATCTAGCCTCCCTTGTGGCGCCTTGATGTGGTGCTGAAAGCCCTTACAAAAGCCCCATTTGAGCCACTCCACACTGTGGATCTGAAGCTCATGTCCTTAAAGACTGTGTTTTTGCTGACTATTGCTTCAGCAAAACGGGTGAGTGAGCTGCATACGCTTTCAGTGCACCCTTTTTGCACTCGCTTCGCTGGAGACGGGTCTAGGCCCTCCATGCGACCAAACTCGGCATTTTTGCCGAAAGTAATATCCCCGTTCCACGTGAACCAATCTGTGGAGTTGATGACATTCCATCCTCCTCCCTTCTCTTCTCTGGAGGACCAACGGTTGCACATGCTCTGCCCAGTGCGGGCATTGAGGTGCTATATTGACTGTACAAGGGGTGTCAGACATACTGAACAGTTGTTTGTGTGCTATGGTTCTGGGACGCTGAGTCAGGCATTGTCTAAACAGTGCCTGTCCCATTGGATAGTGGACGCCATTGCTTTGGCTTGTGCTGCAATTATGTCTGCTGGCCTTTCCCCTCCAGGGCAATTGAAGGTGCATTCTACCAGGGGTATGGCGACGTCCTGGGCCCTCTTTCAAGGTGTCCCAGTGTATGAAATATGTGCTGCAGCTAGCTGGGCTATGCCACACACTTTCATGAGGTTCTACAGACTGAATGTGCTGGATTCCTCTGCTCCACTCTTTGGAGCTTCGGTCTTGGACTCTGTTACACCAGTGGAAGAGACCACTTAGTGTTAGTCTGGATTAGACTGCTGTACTCTTTGAGTACGCTCTCCAGCGTAACCCATGTGGTAAGAGTATCCCGGTACGATATCGTACTGTTAAAGACCCTCTGTTCATAGAACAGTGTTAGGACATATGTCTTTCGAACCACACGCTGAGGCGCTGTTCAGTGTATATTTTTTTTTACGTGTAGACTGATCCTATCCTACTGCCGCATGGTTTCCATTGCGACTGCTTTGGTACACAGTACCCATTAGTTGATGGCTATTTTCAAATTGAAAGAGAACATAAGGTTCCGGATGCAGCCCTGGTTCTCTGTAAGAGAAAATAGCCCTCAAGCAGTGAGGTCGCTTCAGTAACCCTTGCGACCTGAAGCAAAAGAGGCTGGGCTTCCTATGCTCTGCATAATTATTCAGCACCCGAGGGGCGGGGCGCTGACGTCAGAGCAATAGAGGCCTAAAGGCAGCTTTTATATTAAGCTCAGCATGATCCTATCACCTGACGGCAATACCCATTAGTTGATGGCTATTTTCTCTTTCAGAAATCTGGGGTTGCATCCACAACCTTACGTTATCATTGCCATTGACCAAAAATCCTGTTGCAGCGTCTTTGTTAATCTGCTGCCAAGAACCCTACACGCATTCGAGTCATTTCAATATAATGAATAATGTTAATGTGTGGAAATGTAGGCAAATTATATTCACTGAAGGGCGATAACTTTATTAGGTGCCTCAGCATGTGTTAAAAGTACCGCTTATTGAAACCAGGCTGTCACAGGTCCGGCATAAGAGCTGCACAGGCGAGCAAGAAGTCAGGGAGAGAGTATTTCAGACCAGGCAGACGTTAAGGCTGTGTGAGGAGGAGATAATAACTATGAGGGGCCGTTCAATTAAAAAATGACAAACTAATTATGTCATGTAGCAAAATGGATAGCGTTATTACCAGTTTGTTTTCTGCTTTCGTTTTCTTTCGTTGGAGAGATAGGCTGACTGCCCAATGCATTCAACTGTACTGTAATGAGTAGAAGAGCAGCGCATTTAAAATTCTTAACATACTGAACAAAGCAGCTTTACTATGTTGTATATTACATTGTTTTTCACTGTTCCAATATTTTTAACTGAACGGCAACTGTGTCAGCTGGGAAAGGTAGGTATTTATATTTTGGCATAGCAAATATGTCAACAGGAACAGGTGATTTTACATAGTGACACAGCCGCTGTGTTACTGAATACAGGTGTGATGCATTTTAGCGACACTTATGGTTAATATAGACTTAAGCAAGTCTCTAGTTTGGACTTTTGAACATCACTTATCTGGCCATCTTAAGACTGTTTAAATCATTAAAATGTTGATTCTATGTTCAATGACAAAGACAACACTGATGTGGTGGTTGTGGATAACATTACTTGGTAGCTAGCTAGGCAGTTAACAGGGAACAGAGATTAGGATCAATAAGATACAGGGATATTCAGAATGTGACAAAAAACGCTACTTTTTATATAATTAAAATAGCAATCCCACTGTTACCAAAACCATTGAAAAATGCTGATACACTCTCTTAATTACACTTTTTCATTCAATACATTAATTTGTACATTTTCTGAAAATATAAAGTTTGTTACACTAGTAACTACTAACAAAAACATTACAGCTTTAACACAAAACTTAAAAAAAAAAAAAAAAAAAAGGTTGGAAGGGTTAACCTTGATTACATACCGGCAGTAATCTTGTACTCTTACATATCACAGGCATGAAGTCATCTTGGATCACAGCATTTTGAATTTCAAACTTCAAGAGAAAAATAGCCTTGGATCTATAGCATGCATATATGTAAGGTATAAACCACGAAGGGCTGTGCGGTTCCCATGATATATACCACCCCAAAAGTGGTATATATCATCGGAAACCGCACGGCCCGAAGTGGTTTACACCGCTTCTAACACGGCTACCTGTCATTTTTGAGAAGAAAAATAATTAAAAATAATTAATACATTTAAATTAAGGCAAAACCAGAAACTTTTATTGTGTTTACATCCACAGTGTAATATAGTCCCACATTGTATTTAATTTAATTCATTGTTCTCTTATTAAAAATAAATTGCACATGTTTGTTTATCGTGAATTTCTGCATCGAAAGTGCCATCTCACTGGAAACTAGAGGGCTGAGCACAAGCTGTGATGATGGGCGGAGTTTCAAATGACACTGGAAGCAAGGAGAACAGCTGTGATAGAGACTGAAGCCGGATTTTGAAGTGAGTTTGAAAACTTGTTATATGCGAGATACACATATTTTAGTACGTTTTCATCCTTTTGGATCTTGGTTTTAGGAAAGGGAGATCGTGTCGGACTAACCTGCTTGATTTTTTTGAGAATACAACATCGATAATGGATAATTGCAAAGCATATGACATGGTTTAAATAGATTTCCAGAAAGCTTTTGACAAAGTCCTGCATAAAAGATTTATTCTCAAACTGAACGCAGCTGGGATTCAAGGAAACAGATGTACGTGGATTATGGAGTGGTTAACATGTAGAAAACAGAAAGTACTGATTAGAGGAGAGACCTCAGAATGGAGTGAGGTAACCAGTGGAGTATTAGGTCCTCTGCTATTCCAAATATACATTAATGGTTTAGATTCTGGTATAGTAAGCAAACTTGTTACATTTGCAGACGATACAACAACAGGAGTGGCAAACACTGTTGCAGCAGCAAAGGTCATTCAAAATGATCTAGACAAGATTCAGAACTGGGCAGACACATGCAAATGACATTTAATAGAGAAAAGTATAAGGTACTGCACGCAGGAAATAAAAATGTACATTATAAATATCATATGGGAGATACTGAAATTGGAGAAGGAATCTATGAAAAAGACTTAGGAGTTTTTGTTGACTCAGAAATGTCTTCATCTGGACAATGTGAGGAAGCTACAAAAAAGGCCAACAAGATGCTTGGATATATTGTGAAAATTGTTGAATTTAAATCAAGGGAAGTAATGTTAAAACTGTACAATGCATTAGTAAGACCTCATATTGAATATTGTGTTCAGTTCTGGTCACCTCACTACAAAAAAGATATTGCTGCTCTAGAAAGAGTGCAAAGAAGAGCAACCAGAATTATTCCAGGTTTAAAAGGCATGTCATATGCAGACAGGCTAAAAGAATTGAATCTGTTCAGTCTTGAACAAAGAAGACTATGCAGCAACCTAATTCAAGCATTCAAAATACTAAAAGTTATTGACAATGTCGACCCAAGGGACTTTTTCGACCTGAAAAAAGAAAAAAGGACCAGGTGTCACAAATGGAGATTAGACAAAGGGGCATTTAGACCAGAAAATAGGATGCACTTTTTACATAGAGAATCGTGAGGTTTTGGAACCAACTCCCCAGTAATGTTGTTGAAGCTGACACCCTGGGATCCTTCAAGAAGCTGCTTGATGAGATTCTGGGATCAATAAGCTACTAACAACCAAACGAGCAAGATGGGCCGAATGGCCTCCTCTCGTTTGTAAACTTTCTTATGTTCTTATTTTCTTATATGTTGTTCTTATTTGTTGGACACCCTCGCGCACAAGTCGTGCTAGATTAAGTTGACGATCGAACCAGACTTTACGCACCAATCCGACCAGGGTGTCAGGGAACTGTACCTCAGTTTCCCGCAGATGTTTAAAATCCAGGCTGGTAATTCGGGGGGGTTGTGTCTGGCCTTGTTGTTATCTGCTTTTCTAAGAGTTTTCCTGACTGACATGAATACATTATTGCTGGTTTTAAACTCGCTGTCAGCAGAGATGTTAAAACTTCTACTGTTAAAATATGTATTTAGTCCAGCTTAGTGTTATAAAAGTGGAGACTGAATACTGGTCCTCAGTTTAACTTCTTGCACTGGCATAAAATTTCCTCATATTGTTGGGATTTTTTGTATTTATTTTCATAAAATGAATGTCCATATTTTTATTTTTTAGGTACATTAACCGGCCCATGGTTTTGTAACTAATAACAAATAAAATGGCAGTTTGTCATGGAATTTAGAATGGAGTGTTTCCTAGTTATTAATTCAGTGTGAAGCGGCTCATTAGTATGCAAGCCGTGGTATATATATATATATATATATATATATATATATATATATATATATATATATATATATATATATATATACACACACACACACACACACACACACACACACACACACACACACACACACACACACACACACACACGCATGGTCATGTGATGCTGTTTAACCAATCAGAGGTGGTTATCTTTCCAAGCCATGTTATATATCATACTGCATTGAAGACTTTGGTTGTTTTTCTAACACCCATAATGTATGAGTAACTATTTGAGTAACTCGGTTTTTTATATCTATTTGAGTAACTCGGTTTTTTATATCTTGTTTTTTGTTGGTCTCTTTCTTTGTTTACAATCCACACCACTCCATATGGTTTTCTGTTTTAAGGATGTTATACACAAAATAATACAAGAAACCAAACAGTCTGTTTTTAGTTAGTATATATTCTATAGATGTTGCTCACAAAATAATACATAGAAAGCAAACAGTTTGACTTCAGTTAATATATTGTAGTGTACAGGCTCCCTTAAATAGCCCTTAAAGCCATTGCACACTGGATCCGTTAAGCCCTGACCCTGATGCTGTTAAGCCCTGACCATTCTTACCTGTCACGTTTCTTTCTCTGACATGTGTCTTCATGTTAGCCCATTGTTTCTTTACTTCCTGGATTACAACAAATAAAAAGTAAATGCTTGTAATAATCTATACTGCAGAAAATCCATGTGTTTATATATGCTATCAGTTCATAATTTCATGTTTTATAATACATACATTCATGTCCAAATCCACGCCAATGTCTTTCCATATGTTTTCTTTTTTTTCAAAATCTTTGTATTCTGTGTTGGATTTATCATAAAGTCATTTTTGTTTTTCATTGGTTAATGTAATTTTTAACGCATGTCAAATCGGAATAAATTGAACTTGTTTTGATTCCAAAATTGACGCATCACCATCATACGACAATTACGGACTCAGTGTGCAAGGTGCAATAAGGAATGCTTATTTTTTAGATAAGACACACGTTAAAATCGGATGCATGATCAGATCCAGTGTGCAATGGCCTTTAGACCACCAAAAACATTTCCACAATATAATGCTTCTGCCCCATCACAGCTCCCCCGTCCCTTGTTTCTCACTAAATGTACCCCGCTGTCCCTTGAATCCCTTGGCTGCACTGATGAGGGATCACCAATGGTGCAAAGTTGCACCAATGTCTTTCCATTGAGGCAGCCCCCGCAGGCTCCAGCTCCCGT